>NW_027189405.1:0-222451 GCF_040958095.1 Procambarus clarkii | reverse complement strand
ACCGCACTCGCTTTCCGAAAGAAAAGAAAAGAATCGGTCGTCTGCCTACGGCGGTGCCTCTTCCAGGCTGCACGCTTACAGCGGACAGCCCGAGCACAGTCCGCATTCCACCAGGGAACGCACTTCCGTGGACCCCGAGAGGAAGAGCGAGGAATAGAGCGGAGGGCAGCGTTGAAGACAGTGTCATGAAAAAGGAGGAGAGCGCGAGAGAGAGGCAGAAGGGTGAGGTCAGGGAGAGCAGCACTGAGGGTAAATAGGGTCCAGTCTGCCTTAGCAAACTGCCACCTAGGGAAAGAGAGGGAAGGGCGAAAAGAGAAAAAGGAAACAAGGATGGGGAAATGATCACTTCCATGGAGGTCATCAAGAACCTGCCACGTGAAATCTAAGTAAAGAGAAGAAGAGCAGAGAGAAAGATCAAGACAAGAAAGGGTGCGAGTCCGAGAGTCCAAATGAGTGGGCTCACCAGAATTCAGAAGAGACAGGGAAGAAGAGAGGAGAAACGGCTCAAGGAGGCGACCCCGGGTATTCGTCAGAACGTCACCCCAAAGAGAATGACGACAATTGAAGTCACCCAGCAGGAGCACAGGCTCCGGCAAGGAGTCCAGGAGGTGTTTCAAATCAGGAAGAGAGAGCGGGACACTCGGGGGGAGATAAATGGAACAAACTGTGTACCATTTCCCCACAAAGATACGAGCAGCAGAACAATGGAGAGGCGAAGGAAAAAGTAAAGGAACAAAGGGAACATCAGCCCGAATCAAAAGAGCAGAAGAATTAGAAGCCCCAGCAATGGCTGGGGGGGGGGGGGGAGAGAAAGGAATAGCCACGAAAACGACCAGGACGAGCACCAAGCGTTGGCTCCTGGAGACAGACACAAAGGGGCGAAAACCGCGAAATCAGAAGTTGGAGTTCGAGGAAATTGGCGTAATAACCTCGAACGTTCCATTGAAGAATGGACAACGACGAGAAGAGAAAGGACAAAAACAGAGAACAAGGAAGAAACAAAGGCGAAAGAGCAACAGAGCACGTTAAAGAATATCAGGGTCGGGATCAGGGTCAGCAAAGTCAGGGTTAGGGGGCATGGGTAAACTGAGCAAAGACGGAGGGAAGGAAACGGGAGAACAGAGCAGAGGTGGGCGGGCAGGGTCTGGAGGAGGAGGAAGAGGAGGAGACAACGGAGAGGAGCCGTCAAGGACAGCAGCAGGAGGAGGGGGAGTAGAAAGAGGGGAGCGCACCCCAGCAAGAGCAGCAACCGAAAGGGAAGCAGGGGCCAAAGAAACCTCCATAGCAGGAACAGGGGGCGCAAGCACTGAAACGGGAGGGGAAGGAGCAACAGAGCCAGAAGGAGGAGCTGAGGAAGAAAGCGAAGCCTTCTTACCCGCCGGGGAAGAGGAAGGAGAGGAGCCAGGCTTACGCTTCTGACTTAAAGAGACCGGTGTCCCAGCAACTACGTACCGGGCAACGGATTCCAGTGTCTCAACAGAAGCCGAACGAGAGCACACACGACGGCCGTTAGGAGAGCGATGGACATCCGCCCGCACCGACAGGCGGTGGGGAGAGCCAATAGATAGAGGAAGAGGATGGGAAGGAGGATCGGAGGGGGACGAGGAAGAAGACACAGAAGACACGACAGACCGGGTAGAAGGAAGGGGAACCCCAGACAGAGGACCAGGAGGAGGATCCTTCGGGAGAGAACCCAAAGGAACAGAGGAGGGGGCAGTGGGCGCATCAGGGTCCAAGGCCCGGAAACGGTTGTGAGTCTGAGGAAGGCGGGAAGGACGAGGAGAGGAAGAGCGCAACACGCGAGCATAAGAGATATTAGCATAAGGCGGGAGCCGGCGAACCTGGCGCCTCGCCTCAGGAAAAGATAAACGCTCCCGGTGCTTCAGGTTGAGGACGGCTGCCTCAAGCTTGTAATGGACACACGCACGGGAGAAGGTAGGATGGGCCTCACCGCAGTTGAAGCAACGAGCCTGGGGAGAAGTGCACTCCGACTTAGAGTGACCTTCGCCACCACACAAAGGACAGAGAGAGACAGTCCCGGAGCAGCGGAGGGCACCATGCCCAAATCTCCAGCACTTGTTGCAGAGCCGAGGAGAAGGAATGTACTCCTGGACAGAGCACCTGGCACCAGCAAGAATGACAGAGGGTGGAAGGGTCCTACCATCAAAGGTAATCTTCACAACCCGGAGGGGTTGACGGCGACCACCACGAGGGGGACGAGTAAACGTGTCCACCTGGAGAATAGAATGGCCCTGGGCAGCGAGGATATGGCGAATATCGTCGTGGCAGTCGCGCAGGTCCCGAACACCGGTTGCAACATGGGGCGGGAGCAAAATAGTGCCAACACTGGCATTCAACTGAGCGTTCTTCGAGACCCGAACGGGGGTCTCGCCAAGGCAGGATAAGGCAGCCAAGCGGGAAGCAGCATCCTGAGAAGGAGCAGCAACGACACGTGTACCGAGACGAGTGGGGTTGAAAGTAATGGAGGCATCCACGGAATCAATGAGATGTCGATGAAGGGAGAAATCGTCAGGAGGCGCAGAATCAAGAGGGAGGAGATCAAAATATTTGGCCCACGAAGTGGGACCAAACAAGGCTTGATAGGTAGCAGAACTGGAAGGAATCGAGCGAGGGCGGCCGTGACGAGGACGGCGGTGAGAACCCCCAGAGAGAGAGAGGGGTTAAAAGGCGCAGTAGTTACAACTAGAGAAGGAGCCGCGCCAGGGGACGAGGTAGTCACCACTGGGGGCTTGGGGCTCGACCCAACCACAGAGGAGGGAGGGGAGCCAGGGGAAGGAGTCAGAGAGGCCAAAGGAGGAGCAAGGTCGGGGCCCAATGCAGCGGAGGCTACAGAGCCCGGTCTTCCAATACGGACCGACTCGGGGGCTTGGTCGCCCACCCCACGAGCCTGAGAAGGTAAGCCAGAAGCAGCCGAAACAGGGGTTATCATCTTGACGAAATGAAGAATTCACTCACGAATGTGCCCCCACACCCACCATGGAGCCACAATTAGAGGCAGGACACCCAACAAGAAGCTATCGCCGATCTTGTCGGGGCCTCCTAGGGGTGCGTCGTGAGTATACGCCCCACAAACGCCACCTTAAGAAACCGACAGTCCGTCGAGATCGGGTTCAGTGACGAAGTGGAGATTGACAATAAAAGGTTCCCCTCGCTCTCGACGTCGGGTACTGCAGTTCTACGGGTGCATGAGTATGCCTCCTCAAGCACCCGGGCGTCAAAATAGAAGAAGTCTATGGAAGAACCAGAACGAGCAAAAGGTCGGCAGGAAACGGCAAGCAGATAGGAGAAAAGGGGGGAGAAAAACGAAACAGAAGGAAAAGGAAAAGATGCCCAGCAAAATTGGAGAGGACGGCAGCAGGAGCACAAGGCTAGAAAAGGACAGAGGACTGTCCCAAGGAGCATCACATTCCGGCAGCCGCCCACTAAGCCCCCCACACGGCGACAACGAGCTGAGCGGGGAGGGGGTGCATAGAGCAAGAACATGGCTCCAAAATATGGCTCAGGCCTAGAAATTGTGATGTTTGGGATATTTTGAAAACTGCAGGGGAGTTTAGGACAAATATGACCAAATGCTGCTTTCAGTACTTGGCATATGTTAGGTATAAAAAGTCGTAATTTCAAACTGCGAATACGTGCAGAGAGCCAGAATTTGGCTCCAAAATATGGCTGAGGCCTCGAAATTGAGATGTTTGGGATATTTTGAAAATTGCCGGGGGGATTGGGACAAATGTGACCAAACGCCGCTTTCAGTACTTGGCATAAGTTGGGTATAAAAAAGTTGTAATTTCAAACAGCGAATACGTGCAGAGAGCCAGAATTTGGCTCCAAAATATAGCTCAGGCCCCGAAATTGGGATATTTGGGATATTTCGAAAACTGCAGGGGAGTTTGTGCACAAAGTTACTCACTGCCTCTTTTAGGACTTGGCATATGTTGGGTATAAAAAGTCGTAATATCAAACTGCGAAAACGTGCAGAGAGCCAGAATTTGGCTCTAGAATAGGGCTCAGGCCTCGAAATTGGGATGTTTGGGATATTTTGAAAACTGCAGGGAGGTTTGGGACAAATGTGACCAAACGCCGCTTTCAGTACTTGGCATATGTTGGGTATAAAAAGTCGTAATTTCAAACTGCGAATACGTGCAGAGAGCCTGAATTTGGCTACAAAATATGGCTAATGCCTTGAAATTGGGATTTTAGGGATATTTTGAAAACTGCAGGGAAGTTTGTGCAAAATGTGACTCATTGATGCTTTCAGTACTTGGCATATGTTGGGTATAATAAGTCGCAATTTCAAACTGCGAATACGTGCAGATAGCCAGAATTTGGCTCCAAAATATGGCTCAGGCCTGTAAATTGAGATATCTGGGATATTTTGAAAACTGCAGGGGAGTTTGAGACAAATATGACCAAACGCCGCTTACAGTACTTGGCACATGTTGGGTATAAAAAAGTCGTAATTTCAAACAACGAATACGTGCAGAGAGCCAGGATTTGGCTCGAAAATATTGCTCAGTCCTCGAAATTGGGATATTTGGGATATTTCGAAAACTGCAGGGGAGTTTGTGCAAAATGTCACTCTCTGGCGCTTTCAGGACTTGGCATATGTTGGGTATAAAAAGTCGTAATATCTAATATCAAACTGCGAATACGTGCATTGAGCCAGAATTTGGCTCCAAAATATGGCTTAGGCCTCGAAATTGGGATGTTTGGAATATTTTGAAAACTGCAAGGGAGTTTGTGCAAAATGTGACTCACTGCCGCTTTCAGGACTTGGCATATGTTGGGTATAAAAATTCGTAATATCAAACTGCGAATACGTGCATAGAGCCAGAATTCGGCTCCAAAATATGGCTCAGGCCTGGAAATTGGGATGTTTTGGATATTTTGAAAATTGCAGGGGGGATTGGGACAAATGTGACCAAACGCCCCTTTAAGTACTTGGCATATGTTGGGTATAAAAAAGTCGTAATTTAAAACAGCGAATACGTGCAGAGAGCCAGAATTTGGCTCGAAAATATGGCTCAGGCCTCGAAATTGGGATGTTTTGGATATTTTGAAAACTGCCGGGGACTTTGTGACATATATGACTAAACGCCGCTTTCAGTACTTGGTATATGTTGGGTATAAAAAAGTCGCAATTTCAAACTGCGAATACGTACATAGAACCAGAATTTGTCTCCAAAATATGGCTCAGGCCTCGAAATTGAGATATTTGGGATATTTCGCAAGCTGCAGGGGAGTTTGTACAAAATATCACTCACTGCCGCTTTCAGGACTTGGCATATGTTGAGTATAAAAAGTCGTAATTTCAAACTGCGAATACGTGCAGAGAGCCAGAATTTGGCTCGAAAATATGGCTCAGGCCTCGAAATTGGGATGTTTGGGATATCTTGAAAATTGCAGGGGGGATTGGGACAAATGTGACCAAACGCCCCTTTTAGTTCTTGGCATATGTAGGGTATAAAAAGTCGTAATTTCAAACTGCGAATGCATACAGAGAGCCTGAATTTGGCTCCAAAATATGTCTCAGGCCTCGAAATTGGGATGTTTGGGATATTTTGAAAACTGCCGGGAGGTTTGGGACAAATGTGACCAAACGCTGCTTTCAGTACTTCGCATATGTTGGGTATAAAAAGTCGTAATTTCAAACTGCGAATACGTGCAGAGAGCTAGAATTTGGCTCCAAAATATGGCTCAGGCCTCGAATTTGGGATGTTTGGGATATTTTGAAAAATGCAGGGGGGATTGGGACAAATGTGACCAAACGCCGCTTTCAGTACTTGGCATATGTTGGGTATAAAAAATTCGTAATTTCAAACTGCGAATACGTGCAGAGAGCCAGAATTTGGCTCCAAAATATGGCTCAGGCCTCGAATTTGGGATGTTTGGGATATTTTGAAAACTGCCGGGAGGTTTGGGACAAATGTGACCAAACGCTGCTTTCAGTACTTCGCATATGTTGGGTATAAAAAGTCGTAATTTCAAACTGCGAATACATGCAGAGAGCCAGAATTTGGCTCCAAAATATGGCTCAGGCCTCGAATTTGGGATGTTTGGGATATTTTGAAAAATGCAGGGGGGATTGGGACAAATGTGACCAAACGCCGCTTTCAGTACTTGGCATATGTTGGGTATAAAAAATTCGTAATTTCAAACTGCAAATACGTGCAGAGAGCCAGAATTTGGCTCCAAAATATGGCTCAGGCCTCGAATTTGGGATGTTTGGGATATTTTGAAAAATGCAGGGGGGATTGGGACAAATGTGACCAAACGCAGCTTTCAGGACTCGGCATATGTTGGGTATAAAAAGTCATAATTTCAAACTGCGAATACTTGAATAGAGCCAGAATTTGGCTCCAAAATATGGCTCAGGCCTCGAATTTGGGATGTTTGGGATATTTTGAAAACGGCAGGGGGGTTTGGGACAAATGTGACCAATTGCCGCTTTCAGTACTTGGCATATGTTGGGTATATAAAGTCGTAATTTCAAACTGCGAATACGCGCAGAGAGCCTGAATTTGGCTCCCAAATATGGCTCAGGCCTCGAAATTGGGATGTTTGGGATATTTTGAAAACTGCAGGAAGGTTTGAGCCAAATGTGACCAAATGCCGCTTTCAGTACTTGGCATATGTTGGGTATAAAAAAGTCGTAATTTCAAACAACGAATACGTGCAGAGAGCCAGGATTTGGCTCGAAAATATTGCTCAGTCCTCGAAATTGGGATATTTGGGATATTTCGAAAACTGCAGGGGAGTTTCTGCAAAATGTCACTCTCTGGCGCTTTCAGGACTTGGCATATGTTGGGTATAAAAAGTCGTAATTTCAAACTGCGAATACGTGCATTGAGCCAGAATTTGGCTCCAAAATATGGCTTAGGCCTCGAAATTGGGATGTTTGGAATATTTTGAAAACTGCAAGGGAGTTTGTGCAAAATGTGACTCACTGCCGCTTTCAGGACTTGGCATATGTTGGGTATAAAAATTCGTAATATCAAACTGCGAATACGTGCATAGAGCCAGAATTCGGCTCCAAAATATGGCTCAGGCCTGGAAATTGGGATGTTTTGGATATTTTGAAAATTGCAGGGGGGATTGGGACAAATGTGACCAAACGCCCCTTTTAGTACTTGGCATATGTTGGGTTTGAAAAGTCGTATTTTCAAACTGCGAATACGTGCAGAGAGCCAGAATTTGGCTCCAAAATATGGCTCAGGCCTCGAAATTGGGATGTTTGGGATATTTTGAAAATTGCATTGGGGATTGGGACAAATGTGACCAAATGCCGCTTTCAGTACTTGGCATATGTTGGGTATAAAAAATTCGTAATTTGAAACTGCGAATACGTGCAGAGAGCCAGAATTTGGCTTCAAAATATGGCTCAGGCCTCGAAATTGGGATATTTGGGATATTTCGAAAACTGCAGGAGAGTTTGTGCAAAATGTCACTCACTGCCGCTTTCAGGACTTGGCATATGTTGGGTATAAAAAGCCGTAATTTCAAACTGCGAATACTTGCATAGAGCCAGAATTTGGCTCCAAAATATGGCTCAGGCCTCGAAATTGGGATGTTTTGGATATTTTGAAAACTGCAGGGGGGTTTGGGACAAATGTGACCAAACGCTGCTTTCAGTACTTGGCATATGTTGGGTTTGAAAAGTCGTATTTTCAAACTGCGAATACGTGCAGAGAGCCTGAATTTGGCTCCAAAATATGGCTCTAGCCTCGAAATTGGGATATTTAGGTTATTTTGAAAACTGCAGGGGAGTTTGTGCAAAATGTCACACACTGCCGCTTTCAGGTCTTAGCATATGTTGGGTATAAAAAGTTGTAATTTCAAACTGCGAATACGTGCAGAGAGCCAGAATTTGGCTCCAAAATATGACTCAGGCCTCGAAATTGAGAAGTTTGGGATATTTTGAAAACTGCAGGGGAGTTTGGGACAAATATGACAAAACGCCGCTTTCAGTACTTGGCATATGTTGGGTATAAAAAAGTCCAAATTTCAAACTGCGAATACGTGCAGGGAGCCAGAATTCGGCTCCAAAATATGGCTCAGGCCTCGAAATTGGGATATTTGGGATATTTCGAAAACTGCAGGGGATTTTGTGTAAAATGTCAGTCACTGCCACTTTCAGGACATGGCATATGTTGGGAATAAAAAGTCGTAATTTCAAACTGCGAATACATGCATAGAGCCAGAATTTGGCTCCAAAATATGGCTCAGGCCTAGAAATTGTGATGTTTGGGATATTTTGAAAACTGCAGGGGAGTTTAGGACAAATATGACCAAATGCTGCTTTCAGTACTTGGCATATGTTAGGTATAAAAAGTCGTAATTTCAAACTGCGAATACGTGCAGAGAGCCAGAATTTGGCTCCAAAATATGGCTGAGGCCTCGAAATTGAGATGTTTGGGATATTTTGAAAATTGCAGGGGGGATTGGGACAAATATGACCAAATGCTGCTTTCAGTACTTGGCATATGTTAGGTATAAAAAGTCGTAATTTCAAACTGCGAATACGTGCAGAGAGCCTGAATTTGGCTCCCAAATATGGCTCAGGCCTCGAAATTGGGATGTTTGGGATATTTTGAAAACTGCAGGAAGGTTTGGGACAAATGTGACCAAACGCTGCTTTCAGTACTTGGCATATGTTGGGTATAAAAAAGTGTAATTTCATACAGCGAATACGTGCAGAGAGCCAGACTTTGGCTCCAAAATATGGCTCATGCTTCGAAATTAGGATATTTGGGATATTTCGAAAACTGCAGGGGATTTTGTGCAAAATGTCACTCACTGCCGCTTTCAGGACTTGGCATATGTTGGGTATAAAAAGTCGTAATTTCAAACTGCGAATACGTGCATAGAGCAAGAACATGGCTCCAAAATATGGCTCAGGCCTAGATATTGTGATGTTTGGGATATTTTGAAAACTGCAGGGTAGTTTGGGACAAATATGACCAAACCCCGCTTTCAGTACTTGGCATATGTTGGGTATAAAAAGTCGTAATTTCGAACTGCGACTACGTACAGAGAGCCTGAATTTGGCTCCAAAATATATCTCAGTCCTCGAGATTGGGATGTTTAGGATATTTTGAAAACTGCGGGAAGATTTGGGACAAATATGACCAAACGCCGCTTTCAGTACTTGGCATATGTTGGGTATAAAAAGTCGTAATTTCAAACTGCGAATACGTACAGAGAGCCTGAATTTGGCTCCAAAATATGTCTCAGGCCTCGAAATTGGGATGTTTGGGATATTTAAAAAACTGCAGGGAGGTTTGGGACAAATGTGACCAAACGCTGCTTTCAGTACTTCGCATATGTTGGGTATAAAAAGTCGTAATTTCAAACTGCGAATACGTGCAGAGAGCCAGAATTTGGCTCCAAAATATGGCTCAGGCCTCGAAATTGGGATGTTTGGGATATTTTGAAAATTGCATTGGGGATTGGGACAAATGTGACCAAATTCCGATTTCAGTACTTGGCATATGTTGGGTATAAAAAATTCGTAATTTGAAACTGCGAATACGTGCAGAGAGCCAGAATTTGGCTTCAAAATATGGCTCTGGCCTCGAAATTGGGCTATTTGGGATATTTCGAAAACTGCAGGAGAGTTTGTGCAAAATGTCACTCACTGCCGCTTTCAGGACTTGGCATATGTTGGGTACAAAAGGTCGTAATTTCAAACTGCGAATACTTTTATAGAGCCAGAATTTGGCTCCAAAATATGGCTCAGGCCTCGAAATTGGGATGTTTGGGATATTTTGAAAACTGCAGGGGGGTTTGGGACAAATGTGACCAAACTCTGCTTTCAGTACTTGGCATTTGTTGGGTTTGAAAAGTCGTATTTTCAAACTGCGAATACGTGCAGAGAGCCTGAATTTGGCTCCAAAATATGGCTCTAGCCTCGAAATAGGGATATTTGGGTTATTTTGAAAACTGCAGGGGAGTTTGTGCAAAATGTCACACACTGCCGCTTTCAGGTCTTAGCATATGTTGGGTTTAAAAAGTTGTAATTTCAAACTGCGAATACGTGCAGAGAGCCAGAATTTGGCTCCAAAATATGACTCAGGCGTCGAAATTGAGAAGTTTGGGATATTTTGAAAACTGCAGGGGAGTTTGGGACAAATATGACCAAACACCGCTTTCAGTACTTGGCATATGTTGGGTATAAAAAAGTCACAATTTCAAACTGCGAATACGTGCAGGGAGCAAGAATTCGGCTCCAAAATATGGCTCATGGCTGGAAATTGGGATGTTTTGGATATTTTGAAAATTGCAGGGGGAATTGGGACAAATGTGACCAAACGCCCCTTTTAGTACTTGGCATATGTTGGGTATAAAAAAGTCGTAATTTAAAACAGCGAATACGTGCAGAGAGCCAGAATTTGGCTCCAAAATATGGCTCAGGCCTCGAAATTGGGATTTGGGATATTTCGAAAACTGCAGGGGATTTTGTGCAAAATGTCACTCACTGCCGCTTTCAGGACTTGGCATATGTTGGGAATAAAAAGTCGTAATTTCAAACTGCGAATACGTGTATAGAGCAAGTAAGTAAGTAATTATCAAAAGAAGGCACCAAACCGGGAAGGCTATGTAGCACCATCAAATACGCAAAATAATCAGAGGGCGCTAAATATCACCAAGGATGCCAATACGAGAACAAAAACGCATAAGGCGAACGATATCAAAAGTATCCGAGTCACCAAGAATTCTATCGAGGGACAGGTGACCGCGAGGGGCGGTCGGAAAGCAAGACACACGCTCGTCCTGGAAGTCAGGACATTCAAGAAGGACATGCACGACCGTAAGAGGGACAATGCAACTAGGACAATAAGGAGCAGGGCGGCGCTCCATCAAGTGACCATGGGTTAAGCGAGTATGGCCAATACGCAACCTCGCCAGAGCTGTTTCCCACCGCCGGTTACGGTGGAAGGAGGACGGCCACGAGGAAACACAACATTTAAGAGTACGTAGCTTGTTACCAGTAACAGACAACCAAGAAGCCTGCCAACGGGTAAGGACTGAGGAATGGATAACTGGGTAAAAGTCGGAATACGGAATGCCTTTACGAGAGATGGGACAAGAGCGGACAGCTTCCTTAGCGGCAGCATCCGCACGCTCATTTAAAGACACACCAATATGGCTGGGAACCCAACAAAACTCAACCGACTTAAATTTACTGTGAACGAGAAACAGCCAATGCTGGATCTCGACAACTACTGGATGAACCGGATTAAAGGACCCGAGAGCCATGAGGGCACTACGAGAGTCAACAACAACCACAAAGGAAGACTGACAACGAGAAAGCAGGAGACGAAGAGCATAGAGAATAGCATAAAGTTCTGCTGTAAAGATGCTAGTCTCCGGAGGCAAGCGACACATATAAGTGCGATCAGGAAAAACAACAGAGTAGCCAACACCGTCCGCTGACTTAGACCCATCGGTGAAGACAGAAACGGAGCGGGAGTGAGAAGAAAAGTGCTCGAGGAAAAGGCGTTTTAGAACCGTAGGAGGGGTAAAAGCTTTAGTGATACGGGTCAAGGAAGTACAAAACCGCGGAAGAGGGACCCTCCACGGGGGCAAAGAAGGAACAACACGAGGAGAAACATCAGAAATACGAACGGAAAGAGAATCCTGTAGGCGAGATAACCGGACAGAAAGAGGGAGGTGGTGAAGAGGAACAGGAACCGCAGGAGGGGTAAAAGTTAAAGCACGACAGAGGCGAGAGGAAGGATGTTGCAAGGACCGCGCAAGATAGCGAAGACAGTAGCGATCACGGCGGTCCTGGAGAGACAGGAAGCCAGTGTCAACATACAAGCTAAGGACGGGAGTCGAACGAAAGGCACCAGAACTGAGGCGCAACCCAGTATGGTGCAAAGCATCAAGACGGCGAAGAGTAGAAGGAGAAGCAGACGAGTAAGTAGGGCAACCATAATCGAGCTTAGACAGGACGAGAGAGGAATGTAAAGCAAGGAGAGTGCGCCTATCTGCCCCCCAAGAAGTATGGGACAAGACCCGAAGGAGGGTAAGGGCCTTAGAGCACTCAACACGGAGGTAAGAGATATGGGGAGACCAAGACAAACGAGTGTCAAGGAATAACCCCAAAAGCTTCGCGGAATCTTTGTTTTCAAGGGGATGACCATAAAGTGACAAAGAGGGACGAAGAACAACCCGTTTCCGCGTAAAAGTCATGGCACAAGTCTTAGAAGTAGAGAACTTGAAGCCATGACCTGTGGCCCAAGACGACACGGCATCAATTGCAAGTTGAAGCCGGCGTTGAAGGAGAGGCGAATCATCACCCTGACAACAAAGGGTAAGATCATCGACATAGAGAGCGGAGAAGACACCAGAAGGAAGAGAGGAAAGAAGACCATTGAGGGCAACCAGAAAAAGAGTAGTGCTCAGAACACTACCCTGGGGCACACCTTCGTATTGCTGAAAAGAGGGAGAGAGAGCGGTACCAAGGCGCACCCGAAAGGAACGACGAGAGAGGAAGCTGCGGAGAAAGAGAGGGAGATGACCACGAAGGCCAAAAGAATGAAGTTGAGATAGGATATGATAACGCCAAGTGGTGTCGTAAGCCTTTTCTAGGTCAAAAAGGACGGCAACAACGGAGGTCTTCGCAGCAAAAGCAGTACGAATAGACCTCCAAGTTCACCAGGACATCTGTCGTGCTGCGGCACTTGCGGAAACCAAATTGAGAAGGGGAGAGGAGGTGATGGTGTTCCAGGAACCACATCAGACGAACGTTAACCATACGTTCAAAGAGTTTGCAGACACAACTTGTGAGAGCAATAGGGCGAAAGTCCTTAGGGGAAGTACCCAGAGACCCCGGTTTGCGAACAGGGAGGACAACGGCATCGAGCCAGTCCTCAGGGACTGACGACGACTCCCAGATCCGATTATACAGACTCAGTAAATACTGAGACGTGCTCGGAGGGAGATGGCGAAGCATCTCATAATGAATACCATCGGAGCCCGCCGCCGTAGAACCGCAGAGGGCCAGGGCAGAACGAAGTTCAGAGAGAGAGAAGGGATCATTATAGGGAAGCTGAAGATGAGTGCAGAAATCTAAAGGACGAGACTCAAGGACAGGTTTACGAAGAAGGAAAGATTGGGGAAGATGAAGACCAGAGCTAACAGAAGAAAAGTGGGAACCCAGTTCGGAAGCGACCTGCAACGGGTCCGCCACAAGAGTATCATGGAGGTGAAGGACCGGTGAAACATCGGGAACGAACTTACCCGCTATCTTGCGGATACGCTTCCAGATCTGGGATCGAGGGGTCTCGGACGTAATTGTTGAGACATAAGATGCCCAACATTCACGTTTAGCCGTACGGATGGCCCTACGGGCCACCGCACTCGCTTTCCGAAAGAAAAGAAAAGAATCGGTCGTCTGCCTACGGCGGTGCCTCTTCCAGGCTGCACGCTTACAGCGGACAGCCCGAGCACAGTCCGCATTCCACCAGGGAACGCACTTCCGTGGACCCCGAGAGGAAGAGCGAGGAATAGAGCGGAGGGCAGCGTTGAAGACAGTGTCATGAAAAAGGAGGAGAGCGCGAGAGAGAGGCAGAAGGGTGAGGTCAGGGAGAGCAGCACTGAGGGTAAATAGGGTCCAGTCTGCCTTAGCAAACTGCCACCTAGGGAAAGAGAGGGAAGGGCGAAAAGAGAAAAAGGAAACAAGGATGGGGAAATGATCACTTCCATGGAGGTCATCAAGAACCTGCCACGTGAAATCTAAGTAAAGAGAAGAAGAGCAGAGAGAAAGATCAAGACAAGAAAGGGTGCGAGTCCGAGAGTCCAAATGAGTGGGCTCACCAGAATTCAGAAGAGACAGGGAAGAAGAGAGGAGAAACGGCTCAAGGAGGCGACCCCGGGTATTCGTCAGAACGTCACCCCAAAGAGAATGACGACAATTGAAGTCACCCAGCAGGAGCACAGGCTCCGGCAAGGAGTCCAGGAGGTGTTTCAAATCAGGAAGAGAGAGCGGGACACTCGGGGGGAGATAAATGGAACAAACTGTGTACCATTTCCTCACAAAGATACGAGCAGCAGAACAATGGAGAGGCGAAGGAAAAAGTAAAGGAACAAAGGGAACATCAGCCCGAATCAAAAGAGCAGAAGAATTAGAAGCCCCAGCAATGGCTGGGGGGGGGGGGGAGAGAAAGGAATAGCCACGAAAACGACCAGGACGAGCACCAAGCGTTGGCTCCTGGAGACAGACACAAAGGGGCGAAAACCGCGAAATCAGAAGTTGGAGTTCGAGGAAATTGGCGTAATAACCTCGAACGTTCCATTGAAGAATGGACAACGACGAGAAGAGAAAGGACAAAAACAGAGAACAAGGAAGAAACAAAGGCGAAAGAGCAACAGAGCACGTTAAAGAATATCAGGGTCGGGATCAGGGTCAGCAAAGTCAGGGTTAGGGGGCATGGGTAAACTGAGCAAAGACGGAGGGAAGGAAACGGGAGAACAGAGCAGAGGTGGGCGGGCAGGGTCTGGAGGAGGAGGAAGAGGAGGAGACAACGGAGAGGAGCCGTCAAGGACAGCAGCAGGAGGAGGGGGAGTAGAAAGAGGGGAGCGCACCCCAGCAAGAGCAGCAACCGAAAGGGAAGCAGGGGCCAAAGAAACCTCCATAGCAGGAACAGGGGGCGCAAGCACTGAAACGGGAGGGGAAGGAGCAACAGAGCCAGAAGGAGGAGCTGAGGAAGAAAGCGAAGCCTTCTTACCCGCCGGGGAAGAGGAAGGAGAGGAGCCAGGCTTACGCTTCTGACTTAAAGAGACCGGTGTCCCAGCAACTACGTACCGGGCAACGGATTCCAGTGTCTCAACAGAAGCCGAACGAGAGCACACACGACGGCCGTTAGGAGAGCGATGGACATCCGCCCGCACCGACAGGCGGTGGGGAGAGCCAATAGATAGAGGAAGAGGATGGGAAGGAGGATCGGAGGGGGACGAGGAAGAAGACACAGAAGACACGACAGACCGGGTAGAAGGAAGGGGAACCCCAGACAGAGGACCAGGAGGAGGATCCTTCGGGAGAGAACCCAAAGGAACAGAGGAGGGGGCAGTGGGCGCATCAGGGTCCAAGGCCCGGAAACGGTTGTGAGTCTGAGGAAGGCGGGAAGGACGAGGAGAGGAAGAGCGCAACACGCGAGCATAAGAGATATTAGCATAAGGCGGGAGCCGGCGAACCTGGCGCCTCGCCTCAGGAAAAGATAAACGCTCCCGGTGCTTCAGGTTGAGGACGGCTGCCTCAAGCTTGTAATGGACACACGCACGGGAGAAGGTAGGATGGGCCTCACCGCAGTTGAAGCAACGAGCCTGGGGAGAAGTGCACTCCGACTTAGAGTGACCTTCGCCACCACACAAAGGACAGAGAGAGACAGTCCCGGAGCAGCGGAGGGCACCATGCCCAAATCCTCCAGCACTTGTTGCAGAGCCGAGGAGAAGGAATGTACTCCTGGACAGAGCACCTGGCACCAGCAAGAATGACAGAGGGTGGAAGGGTCCTACCATCAAAGGTAATCTTCACAACCCGGAGGGGTTGACGGCGACCACCACGAGGGGGACGAGTAAACGTGTCCACCTGGAGAATAGAATGGCCCTGGGCAGCGAGGATATGGCGAATATCGTCGTGGCAGTCGCGCAGGTCCCGAACACCGGTTGCAACATGGGGCGGGAGCAAAATAGTGCCAACACTGGCATTCAACTGAGCGTTCTTCGAGACCCGAACGGGGGTCTCGCCAAGGCAGGATAAGGCAGCCAAGCGGGAAGCAGCATCCTGAGAAGGAGCAGCAACGACACGTGTACCGAGACGAGTGGGGTTGAAAGTAATGGAGGCATCCACGGAATCAATGAGATGTCGATGAAGGGAGAAATCGTCAGGAGGCGCAGAATCAAGAGGGAGGAGATCAAAATATTTGGCCCACGAAGTGGGACCAAACAAGGCTTGATAGGTAGCAGAACTGGAAGGAATCGAGCGAGGGCGGCCGTGACGAGGACGGCGGTGAGAACCCCCAGAGAGAGAGAGGGGTTAAAAGGCGCAGTAGTTACAACTAGAGAAGGAGCCGCGCCAGGGGACGAGGTAGTCACCACTGGGGGCTTGGGGCTCGACCCAACCACAGAGGAGGGAGGGGAGCCAGGGGAAGGAGTCAGAGAGGCCAAAGGAGGAGCAAGGTCGGGGCCCAATGCAGCGGAGGCTACAGAGCCCGGTCTTCCAATACGGACCGACTCGGGGGCTTGGTCGCCCACCCCACGAGCCTGAGAAGGTAAGCCAGAAGCAGCCGAAACAGGGGTTATCATCTTGACGAAATGAAGAATTCACTCACGAATGTGCCCCCACACCCACCATGGAGCCACAATTAGAGGCAGGACACCCAACAAGAAGCTATCGCCGATCTTGTCGGGGCCTCCTAGGGGTGCGTCGTGAGTATACGCCCCACAAACGCCACCTTAAGAAACCGACAGTCCGTCGAGATCGGGTTCAGTGACGAAGTGGAGATTGACAATAAAAGGTTCCCCTCGCTCTCGACGTCGGGTACTGCAGTTCTACGGGTGCATGAGTATGCCTCCTCAAGCACCCGGGCGTCAAAATAGAAGAAGTCTATGGAAGAACCAGAACGAGCAAAAGGTCGGCAGGAAACGGCAAGCAGATAGGAGAAAAGGGGGGAGAAAAACGAAACAGAAGGAAAAGGAAAAGATGCCCAGCAAAATTGGAGAGGACGGCAGCAGGAGCACAAGGCTAGAAAAGGACAGAGGACTGTCCCAAGGAGCATCACATTCCGGCAGCCGCCCACTAAGCCCCCCACACGGCGACAACGAGCTGAGCGGGGAGGGGGTGCATAGAGCAAGAACATGGCTCCAAAATATGGCTCAGGCCTAGAAATTGTGATGTTTGGGATATTTTGAAAACTGCAGGGGAGTTTAGGACAAATATGACCAAATGCTGCTTTCAGTACTTGGCATATGTTAGGTATAAAAAGTCGTAATTTCAAACTGCGAATACGTGCAGAGAGCCAGAATTTGGCTCCAAAATATGGCTGAGGCCTCGAAATTGAGATGTTTGGGATATTTTGAAAATTGCCGGGGGGATTGGGACAAATGTGACCAAACGCCGCTTTCAGTACTTGGCATAAGTTGGGTATAAAAAAGTTGTAATTTCAAACAGCGAATACGTGCAGAGAGCCAGAATTTGGCTCCAAAATATAGCTCAGGCCCCGAAATTGGGATATTTGGGATATTTCGAAAACTGCAGGGGAGTTTGTGCACAAAGTTACTCACTGCCTCTTTTAGGACTTGGCATATGTTGGGTATAAAAAGTCGTAATATCAAACTGCGAAAACGTGCAGAGAGCCAGAATTTGGCTCTAGAATAGGGCTCAGGCCTCGAAATTGGGATGTTTGGGATATTTTGAAAACTGCAGGGAGGTTTGGGACAAATGTGACCAAACGCCGCTTTCAGTACTTGGCATATGTTGGGTATAAAAAGTCGTAATTTCAAACTGCGAATACGTGCAGAGAGCCTGAATTTGGCTACAAAATATGGCTAATGCCTTGAAATTGGGATTTTAGGGATATTTTGAAAACTGCAGGGAAGTTTGTGCAAAATGTGACTCATTGATGCTTTCAGTACTTGGCATATGTTGGGTATAATAAGTCGCAATTTCAAACTGCGAATACGTGCAGATAGCCAGAATTTGGCTCCAAAATATGGCTCAGGCCTCGTAAATTGAGATATCTGGGATATTTTGAAAACTGCAGGGGAGTTTGAGACAAATATGACCAAACGCCGCTTACAGTACTTGGCACATGTTGGGTATAAAAAGTCGTAATTTCAAACAACGAATACGTGCAGAGAGCCAGGATTTGGCTCGAAAATATTGCTCAGTCCTCGAAATTGGGATATTTGGGATATTTCGAAAACTGCAGGGGAGTTTGTGCAAAATGTCACTCTCTGGCGCTTTCAGGACTTGGCATATGTTGGGTATAAAAAGTCGTAATATCTAATATCAAACTGCGAATACGTGCATTGAGCCAGAATTTGGCTCCAAAATATGGCTTAGGCCTCGAAATTGGGATGTTTGGAATATTTTGAAAACTGCAAGGGAGTTTGTGCAAAATGTGACTCACTGCCGCTTTCAGGACTTGGCATATGTTGGGTATAAAAATTCGTAATATCAAACTGCGAATACGTGCATAGAGCCAGAATTCGGCTCCAAAATATGGCTCAGGCCTGGAAATTGGGATGTTTTGGATATTTTGAAAATTGCAGGGGGGATTGGGACAAATGTGACCAAACGCCCCTTTAAGTACTTGGCATATGTTGGGTATAAAAAAGTCGTAATTTAAAACAGCGAATACGTGCAGAGAGCCAGAATTTGGCTCGAAAATATGGCTCAGGCCTCGAAATTGGGATGTTTTGGATATTTTGAAAACTGCCGGGGACTTTGTGACATATATGACTAAACGCCGCTTTCAGTACTTGGTATATGTTGGGTATAAAAAAGTCGCAATTTCAAACTGCGAATACGTACATAGAACCAGAATTTGTCTCCAAAATATGGCTCAGGCCTCGAAATTGAGATATTTGGGATATTTCGCAAGCTGCAGGGGAGTTTGTACAAAATATCACTCACTGCCGCTTTCAGGACTTGGCATATGTTGAGTATAAAAAGTCGTAATTTCAAACTGCGAATACGTGCAGAGAGCCAGAATTTGGCTCGAAAATATGGCTCAGGCCTCGAAATTGGGATGTTTGGGATATCTTGAAAATTGCAGGGGGGATTGGGACAAATGTGACCAAACGCCCCTTTTAGTACTTGGCATATGTAGGGTATAAAAAGTCGTAATTTCAAACTGCGAATGCATACAGAGAGCCTGAATTTGGCTCCAAAATATGTCTCAGGCCTCGAAATTGGGATGTTTGGGATATTTTGAAAACTGCCGGGAGGTTTGGGACAAATGTGACCAAACGCTGCTTTCAGTACTTCGCATATGTTGGGTATAAAAAGTCGTAATTTCAAACTGCGAATACGTGCAGAGAGCCTAGAATTTGGCTCCAAAATATGGCTCAGGCCTCGAATTTGGGATGTTTGGGATATTTTGAAAAATGCAGGGGGGATTGGGACAAATGTGACCAAACGCCGCTTTCAGTACTTGGCATATGTTGGGTATAAAAAATTCGTAATTTCAAACTGCGAATACGTGCAGAGAGCCAGAATTTGGCTCCAAAATATGGCTCAGGCCTCGAATTTGGGATGTTTGGGATATTTTGAAAACTGCCGGGAGGTTTGGGACAAATGTGACCAAACGCTGCTTTCAGTACTTCGCATATGTTGGGTATAAAAAGTCGTAATTTCAAACTGCGAATACATGCAGAGAGCCAGAATTTGGCTCCAAAATATGGCTCAGGCCTCGAATTTGGGATGTTTGGGATATTTTGAAAAATGCAGGGGGGATTGGGACAAATGTGACCAAACGCCGCTTTCAGTACTTGGCATATGTTGGGTATAAAAAATTCGTAATTTCAAACTGCGAATACGTGCAGAGAGCCAGAATTTGGCTCCAAAATATGGCTCAGGCCTCGAATTTGGGATGTTTGGGATATTTTGAAAAATGCAGGGGGGATTGGGACAAATGTGACCAAACGCAGCTTTCAGGACTCGGCATATGTTGGGTATAAAAAGTCATAATTTCAAACTGCGAATACTTGAATAGAGCCAGAATTTGGCTCCAAAATATGGCTCAGGCCTCGAATTTGGGATGTTTGGGATATTTTGAAAACGGCAGGGGGGTTTGGGACAAATGTGACCAATTGCCGCTTTCAGTACTTGGCATATGTTGGGTATATAAAGTCGTAATTTCAAACTGCGAATACGCGCAGAGAGCCTGAATTTGGCTCCCAAATATGGCTCAGGCCTCGAAATTGGGATGTTTGGGATATTTTGAAAACTGCAGGAAGGTTTGAGCCAAATGTGACCAAATGCCGCTTTCAGTACTTGGCATATGTTGGGTATAAAAAAGTCGTAATTTCAAACAACGAATACGTGCAGAGAGCCAGGATTTGGCTCGAAAATATTGCTCAGTCCTCGAAATTGGGATATTTGGGATATTTCGAAAACTGCAGGGGAGTTTCTGCAAAATGTCACTCTCTGGCGCTTTCAGGACTTGGCATATGTTGGGTATAAAAAGTCGTAATTTCAAACTGCGAATACGTGCATTGAGCCAGAATTTGGCTCCAAAATATGGCTTAGGCCTCGAAATTGGGATGTTTGGAATATTTTGAAAACTGCAAGGGAGTTTGTGCAAAATGTGACTCACTGCCGCTTTCAGGACTTGGCATATGTTGGGTATAAAAATTCGTAATATCAAACTGCGAATACGTGCATAGAGCCAGAATTCGGCTCCAAAATATGGCTCAGGCCTGGAAATTGGGATGTTTTGGATATTTTGAAAATTGCAGGGGGGATTGGGACAAATGTGACCAAACGCCCCTTTTAGTACTTGGCATATGTTGGGTATAAAAAAGTCGTAATTTAAAACAGCAAATACGTGCAGAGAGCCAGAATTTGGCTCGAAAATATGGCTCAGGCCTCGAAATTGGGATGTTTTGGATATTTTGAAAACTGCAGGGGACTTTGTGACATATATGACTAAACGCCGCTTTCAGTACTTGGTATATGTTGGGTATAAAAAAGTCGCAATTTCAAACTGCGAATACGTACATAGAACCAGAATTTGTCTCCAAAATATTGCTCAGGCCTCGAAATTGAGATATTTGGGATATTTCGCAAGCTGCAGGGGAGTTTGTACAAAATATCACTCACTGCTGCTTTCAGGACTTGCCATATGTTGAGTATAAAAAGTCGTAATTTCAAACTGCGAATACGTGCAGAGAGCCAGAATTTGGCTCGAAAATATGGCTCAGGCCTCGAAATTGGGATGTTTGGGATATCTTGAAAATTGCAGGGGGGATTGGGACAAATGTGACCAAACGCCCCTTTTAGTACTTGGCATATGTTGGGTATAAAAAGTCGTAATTTCAAACTGCGAATGCATACAGAGAGCCTGAATTTGGCTCCAAAATATGTCTCAGGCCTCGAAATTGAGATGTTTGGGATATTTTGAAAACTGCCGGGAGGTTTGGGACAAATGTGACCAAACGCTGCTTTCAGTACTTCGCATATGTTGGGTATAAAAAGTCGTAATTTCAAACTGCGAATACGTGCAGAGAGCCAGAATTTGGCTCCAAAATATGGCTCAGGCCTCGAATTTGGGATGTTTGGGATATTTTGAAAAATGCAGGGGGGATTGGGACAAATGTGACCAAACGCCGCTTTCAGTACTTGGCATATGTTGGGTATAAAAAATTCGTAATTTCAAACTGCGAATACGTGCAGAGAGCCAGAATTTGGCTCCAAAATATGGCTCAGGCTTCGAATTTGGGATGTTTGGGATATTTTGAAAACTGCCGGGAGGTTTGGGACAAATGTGACCAAACGCTGCTTTCAGTACTTCGCATATGTAGGGTATAAAAAGTCGTAATTTCAAACTGCGAATACGTGCAGAGAGCCAGAATTTGGCTCCAAAATATGGCTCAGGCCTCGAATTTGGGATGTTTGGGATATTTTGAAAAATGCAGGGGGGATTGGGACAAATGTGACCAAACGCAGCTTTCAGGACTTGGCATATGTTGGGTATAAAAAGTCGTAATTTCAAACTGCGAATACTTGAATAGAGCCAGAATTTGGCTCCAAAATATGGCTCAGGCCTCGAATTTGGGATGTTTGGGATATTTTGAAAACGGCAGGGGGGTTTGGGACAAATGTGACCAATTGCCGCTTTCAGTACTTGGCATATGTTGGGTTTGAAAAGTCGTATTTCAAACTGCGAATACGTGCAGAGAGCCTTAATTTGGCTCCAAAATATGGCTCAGGCCTCGAAATTGGGATATTTAGAATATTTTGAAAACTGCAGGGGGGTTTGGGACAAATGTGACCAATTGCCGCTTTCAGTACTTGGCCTATGTTGGGTTTGAAAAGTCGTATTTCAAACTGCGAATACGTGCAGAGAGCCTGAATTTGGCTCCAAAATATGGCTCAGGCCTCGAATTTGGGATGTTTGGGATATTTTGAAAACTGCAGGGGGGTTTGGGACAAATGTGACCAATTGCCGCTTTCAGTACTTGGCATATGTTGGGTATAAAAAAGTCACAATTTCAAACTGCGAATACGTGCAGAGAGCCAGAATTCGGCTCCAAAATAAGGCTCATGGCTCGTAATTGGGATGTTTTGGATATTTTTATAATTGCAGGGGTGATTGGGACAAATGTGACCAAACGCCCCTTTTAGTACTAGGCATATGTTGGGTATAAAAAAGTGTAATTTCAAACAGCGAATACGTGCAGAAAGCCAGAATTTGGCTCCAAAATATGGCTCAGGCCTCGAAATTGGGATATTTGGGATATTTCGAAAACTGCAGGGGATTTTGTGCAAAATGTCACTCACTGCCGCTTTTAGGACTTGGAATATGTTGGGTATAAAAAGTCGTAATTTCACACTGCGAATACGTGCATAGAGCAAGAACATGGCTCCAAAATATGGCTCAGGCCTAGATATTGTGATGTTTGGGATATTTTGAAAACTGCAGGGTAGTTTGGGACAAATATGACCAAACGCCGCTTTCAGTACTTGGCATATGTTGGGTATAAAAAGTCGTAATTTCAAACTGCGAATACGTACAGAGAGCCTGAATTTGGCTCCAAAATATATCTCAGGCCTCGAGATTGGGATGTTTAGGATATTTTGAAAACTGCAGGAAGGTTTGGGACAAATATGACCAAACGCCGCTTTCAGTACTTGGCATATGTTGGGTATAAAAAGTCGTAATTTCAAACTGCGAATGCGTACAGAGAGCCTGAATTTGGCTCCAAAATATGTCTCAGGCCTCGAAATTGGGATGTTTGGGATATATAAAAAACTGCAGGGAGGTTTGGGACAAATGTGACCAAACGCCGCTTTCAGTACTTCGCATATGTTGGGTATAAAAAGTCGTAATTTCAAACTGCGAATACGTGCAGAGAGCCAGAATTTGGCTCCAAAATATGGCTCACGCCTCGAAATTGGGATGTTTGGGATATTTTGAAAATTGCATTCGGGATTGGGACAAATGTGACCAAATGCCGCTTTCAGTACTTGGCATATGTTGGGTATAAAAAATTCGTATTTTGAAACTGCGAATACGTGCAGAGAGCCAGAATTTGGCTTCAAAATATGGCTCAGGCCTCGAAATTGGGATATTTGGGATATTTAAAAAACTGCTGGAGAGTTTGTGCAAAATGTCACTCACTGCCGCTTTCAGGACTTGGCATATGTTGGGCATAAAAAGTCGTAATTTCAAACTGCGAATACTTGCATAGAGCCAGAATTTGGCTCCAAAATATGGCTCAGGCCTTGAAATTGGGATGTTTGGGATATTTTGAAAAATGCAGGGGGGATTGGGACAAATGTGACCAAACGCCGCTTTCTGTACTTGGCATATGTTGGGTATAAAAAATTCGTAATTTCAAACTGCGAATACGTGCAGAGAGCCAGAATTTGGCTCCAAAATATGGCTCAGGCTTCGAATTTGGGATGTTTGGGATATTTTGAAAACTGCCGGGAGGTTTGGGACAAATGTGACCAAACGCTGCTTTCAGTACTTCGCATATGTTGGGTATAAAAAGTCGTAATTTCAAACTGCGAATACATGCAGAGAGCCAGAATTTGGCTCCAAAATATGGCTCAGGCCTCGAATTTGGGATGTTTGGGATATTTTGAAAAATGCAGGGGGGATTGGGACAAATGTGACCAAACGCCGCTTTCAGTACTTGGCATATGTTGGGTATAAAAAATTCGTAATTTCAAACTGCGAATACGTGCAGAGAGCCAGAATTTGGCTCCAAAATATGGCTCAGGCCTCGAATTTGGGATTTTTGGGATATTTTGAAAAATGCAGGGGGGATTGGGACAAATGTGACCAAACGCAGCTTTCAGGACTTGGCATATGTTGGGTATAAAAAGTCGTAATTTCAAACTGCGAATACTTGAATAGAGCCAGAATTTGGCTCCAAAATATGGCTCAGGCCTCGAATTTGGGATGTTTGGGATATTTTGAAAACGGCAGGGGGGTTTGGGACAAATGTGACCAATTGCCGCTTTCAGTACTTGGCATATGTTGGGTTTGAAAAGTCGTATTTCAAACTGCGAATACGTGCAGAGAGCCTGAATTTGGCTCCAAAATATGGCTCAGGCCTCGAAATTGGGATATTTAGAATATTTTGAAAACTGAAGGGGGGTTTGGGACAAATGTGACCAATTGCCGCTTTCAGTACTTGGCCTATGTTGGGTTTGAAAAGTCGTATTTCAAACTGCGAATACGTGCAGAGAGCCTGAATTTGGCTCCAAAATATGGCTCAGGCCTCGAATTTGGGATGTTTGGGACATTTTGAAAACTGCAGGGGGGTTTGGGACAAATGTGACCAATTGCCGCTTTCAGTACTTGGCATATGTTGGGTATAAAAAAGTCACAATTTCAAACTGCGAATACGTGCAGAGAGCCAGAATTCGGCTCCAAAATAAGGCTCATGGCTCGTAATTGGGATGTTTTGGATATTTTTATAATTGCAGGGGTGATTGGGACAAATGTGACCAAACGCCCCTTTTAGTACTAGGCATATGTTGGGTATAAAAAAGTGTAATTTCAAACAGCGAATACGTGCAGAAAGCCAGAATTTGGCTCCAAAATATGGCTCAGGCCTCGAAATTGGGATATTTGGGATATTTCGAAAACTGCAGGGGATTTTGTGCAAAATGTCACTCACTGCCGCTTTTAGGACTTGGAATATGTTGGGTATAAAAAGTCGTAATTTCACACTGCGAATACGTGCATAGAGCAAGAACATGGCTCCAAAATATGGCTCAGGCCTAGATATTGTGATGTTTGGGATATTTTGAAAACTGCAGGGTAGTTTGGGACAAATATGACCAAAGGCCGCTTTCAGTACTTGGCATATGTTGGGTATAAAAATTCGTAATTTCAAACTGCGAATACGTACAGAGAGCCTGAATTTGGCTCCAAAATATATCTCAGGCCTCGAGATTGGGATGTTTAGGATATTTTGAAAACTGCAGGAAGGTTTTGGACAAATATGACCAAACGCCGCTTTCAGTACTTGGCATATGTTGGGTATAAAAAGTCGTAATTTCAAACTGCGAATGCGTACAGAGAGCCTGAATTTGGCTCCAAAATATGTCTCGGGCCTCGAAATTGGGATGTTTGGGATATATAAAAAACTGCAGGGAGGTTTGGGACAAATGTGACCAAATGCCGCTTTCAGTACTTGGCATATGTTGGGTATAAAAAATTCGTATTTTGAAACTGCGAATACGTGCAGAGAGCCAGAATTTGGCTTCAAAATATGGCTCAGGCCTCGAAATTGGGATATTTGGGATATTTAAAAAACTGCAGGAGAGTTTGTGCAAAATGTCACTCACTGCCGCTTTCAGGACTTGGCATATGTTGGGCATAAAAAGTCGTAATTTCAAACTGCGAATACTTGCATAGAGCCAGAATTTGGCTCCAAAATATGGCTCAGGCCTTGAAATTGGGATGTTTGGGATATTTTGAAAACTGCAGGGGGGTTTGGAACAAATGTGACCAAACGCTGCTTTCAGTACTTGGCATATGTTGGGTTTGAAAAGTCGTATTTTCAAACTGCGAATACGTGCAGAGAGCCTGAATTTGGCTCCAAAATATGGCTCTAGCCTCGAAATTGGGATATTTGGGTTATTTTGAAAACTGCAGGGGAGTTTGTGCAAAATGTCACACGCTGCCGCTTTCAGGTCTTAGCTTATGTTGGGTATAAAAAGTTGTAATTTCAAACTGCGAATACGTGCAGAGAGCCAGAATTTGGCTCCAAAATATGACTCAGGCCTCGAAATTCAGAAGTTTGGGATATTTTGAAAGCTGCAGGGGAGTTTGGGACAAATATGACCAAACGCCGCTTTCAGTACTTGGCATATGTTGGGAATAAAAAAGTCACAATTTCAAACTGCGAATACGTGCAGGGAGCCAGAATTCGGCTCCAAAATATGGCTCATGGCTGGAAATTGGGATGTTTTGGTTATTTTGAAAATTGCAGGGGGGATTGGGACAAATGTGACCAAACGCCCCTTTTAGTACTTGGCATATGTTGGGTATAAAAAAGTCGTAATTTAAAACAGCGAATACGTGCAGAGAGCCAGAATTTGGCTCCAAAATATGGCTCAGGCCTCGAAATTGGGATATTTGGGATATTTCGAAAACTGCAGGGGATTTTGTGCAAAATTTCACTCACTGCCGCTTTCAGGACTTGGCATATGTTGGGAATAAAAAGTCGTAATTTCAAACTGCGAATACGTGCATAGAGCAAGAACATGGCTCCAAAATATGGCTCAGGCCTAGAAATTGTGATGTTTGGGATATTTTGAAAACTGCAGGGGAGTTTAGGACAAGTATGACCAAATGCTGCTTTCAGTACTTGGCATATGTTAGGTATAAAAAGTCGAAATTTCAAACTGCGAATACGTGCAGAGTGCCAGAATTTGGCTCCAAAATATGGCTGAGGCCTCGAAATTGAGATGTTTGGGATATTTTGAAAATTGCAGGGGGGATTGGGACAAATGTGACCAAACGCCGCTTTCAGTACTTGGCATAAGTTGGGTATAAAAAAGTTGTAATTTCAAACACCGAATACGTGCAAAGAGCCAGAATTTGGCTCCAAAATATAGCTCAGGCCCCGAAATTGGGATATTTCGAAAACTGCAGGGGAGTTTGTGCACAAAGTTACTCACTGCCGCTTTTAGGACTTGGCATATGTTGGGTATAAAAAGTCGTAATATCAAACTGCGAAAACGTGCAGAGAGCCAGAATTTGGCTCCAGAATAGGGCTCAGGCCTCGAAATTGGGATGTTTGGGATATTTTGAAAACTGCAGGGAGGTTTGGGACAAATGTGACCAAACGCCGCTTTCAGTACTTGGCATATGTTGGGTATAAAAAGTAGTAATTTCAAACTGCGAATACGTGCAGAGAGCCTGAATTTGGCTACAAAATGTGGCTCAGGCCTTGAAATTGGGATTTTAGGGATATTTTGAAAACTGCAGGGAAGTTTGTGCAAAATGTGACTCATTGCCGCTTTCAGTACTTGGCATATGTTGGGTATAATAAGTCGCAATTTCAAACTGCGAATACGTGCAGATAGCCAGAATTTGGCTCCAAAATATGGCTGAGGCCTCGAAATTGAGATGTCTGGGATATTTTGAAAACTGCAGGGGAGTTTGAGACAAATATGACCAAACGCCGCTTTCAGTACTTGGCATATGTTGGGTATATAAAGTCGTAATTTCAAACTGCGAATACGTGCAGAGAGCCTGAATTTGGCTTCCAAATATGGCTCAGGCCTCGAAATTGGGATGTTTGGGATATTTTGTAAACTGCAGGAAGGTTTGAGCCAAATGTGACCAAACGCCGCTTACAGTACTTGGTATATGTTGGGTATAAAAAAGTCGTAATTTAAAACAACGAATTTAGGCCTCGAAATTGGGATGTTTGGAATATTTTGAAAACTGCAAGGGAGTTTGTGCAAAATGTGACTCACTGCCGCTTTCAGGACTTGGCATATGTTGGGTATAAAAATTCGTAATATCAAACTGCGAATACGTGCATAGAGCCAGAATTTGGCTCCAAAATATGGCTCAGGCCTTGAAATTGGGATGTTTGGGATATTTTGAAAACTGCAGGGGACTTTGTGACATATATGACCAAACGCCGCTTTCAGTACTTGGTATATGTTGGGTATAAAAAAGTCGCAATTTCAAACTGCGAATACGTACATAGAACCAGAATTTGTCTCCAAAATAAGGCTCAGGCCTCGAAATTGAGATATTTGGGATATTTCGCAAGCTGCAGGGGAGTTTGTGCAAAATATCACTCACTGCCGCTTTCAGGACTTGGCATATGTTGATTATAAAAAGTCGTAATTTCAAACTGCGAATACGTGCAGAGAGCCAGAATTCGGCTCTAAAATATGGCTCAGGCCTGGAAATTGGGATGTTTTGGATATTTTGAAAATTGCATGGGGGATTGGGACAAATGTGACCAAACGCCCCTTTTAGTACTTGGCATATGTTGGGTATAAAAAAGTCGTAATTTAAAACAGCGAATACGTGCAGAGAGCCAGAATTTGGCTCCAAAATATGGCTCAGGCCTCGAAATTGGGATGTTTGGGATATTTTGAAAATTGCAGGGGGGATTGGGACAAATGTGACCAAACGCCCCTTTTAGTACTTGGCATATGTTGGGTATAAAAAATCGTAATTTCAAACTGCGAATGCGTACAGAGAGCCTGAATTTGGCTCCAAAATATGTATCAGGCCTCGAAATTGGGATGTTTGGGATATTTTGAAAACTGCCGGGAGGTTTGGGACAAATGTGACCAAACGCTGCTTTCAGTACTTCGCATATGTTGGGTATAAAAAGTCGTAATTTCAAACTGCGAATACGTGCAGAGAGCCAGAATTTGGCTCCAAAATATGGCTCAGGCCTCGAATTTGGGATGTTTGGGATATTTTGAAAAATGCAGGGGGGATTGGGACAAATGTGACCAAACGCCGCTTTCAGTACTTGGCATATGTTGGGTATAAAAAATTCGTAATTTTAAACTGCAAAATACGTGCTGAGAGCCAGAATTTTGCTCCAAAATATGGCTCAGGCCTCGAAATTAGGATATTTGGGATATTTCGAAACCTGCAGGAGAGTTTGTGCAATATGTCACTCACTGCCGCTTTCAGGACTTGGCATATGTTGGGTATAAAAATTCGTAATTTCAAACTGCGAATACTTGAATAGAGCCAGAATTTGGCTCCAAAATATGGCTCAGGCCTCGAAATTGGGATGTTTGGGATATTTTGAAAACTGCAGGGGGGTTTGGGACAAATGTGACCAATTGCCGCTTTCAGTACTTGGCATATGTTGGGTTTGAAAAGTCGTATTTCAAACTGCGAATACGTGCAGAGAGCCTGAATTTGGCTCCAAAATATGGCTCAGGCCTCGAAATTGGGATATTTAGAATATTTTGAAAATTGCAGGGGAGTTTGGGACAAATATGACCTAACGCCTCTTTCAGTACTTGGCATATGTTGGGTATAAAAAAGTCACAATTTCAAACTGCGAATACGTGCAGAGAGCCAGAATTCGGCTCCAAAATATGGCTCAGGCCTCGTAATTGGGATGTTTTGGATATTTTTATAATTGCAAGGGTGATTGGGACAAATGTGACCAAACGCCCCTTTTAGTACTTGGCATATGTTGGGTATAAAAAAGTGTAATTTCAAACAGCGAATACGTGCATAGAGCAAGAACATGGCTCCAAAATATGGCTCAGGCCTAGATATTGTGATGTTTGGGATATTTTGAAAACTGCAGGGTATTTTGGGATAAATATGACCAAACGCCGCTTTCAGTACTTGGCATATGTTGGGTATAAAAAGTCGTAATTTCAAACTGCGAATACCTACAGAGAGCCTGAATTTGGCTCCAAAATATATCTCAGGCCTCGAGATTGGGATGTTTAGGATATTTTGAAAACTGCAGGAAGGTTTGGGACAAATATGACCAAACGCCGCTTTCAGTACTTGGCATATGTTGGGTATAAAAAGTCGTAATTTCAAACTGCGAATACGTACAGAGAGCCTGAATTTGGCTCCAAAATATGTCTCAGGCCTCGAAATTGGGATGTTTGGGATATTTAAAAAACTACAGGGAGGTTTGGGACAAATGTGACCAAACGCCGCTTTCAGTACTTCACATATGTTGGGTATAAAAAGTCGTAATTTCAAACTGCGAATACGTGCAGAGAGCCAGAATTTGGCTCCAAAATATGGCTCAGGCCTCGAAATTGGGATGTTTGGAATATTTTGAAAATTGCATTGGGGATTGGGACAAATGTGACCAAATGCCGCTTTCAGTACTTGACATATGTTGGGTATAAAAAAGTCGTAATTTAAAACAGCGAATACATGCAGAGAGCCAAAATTTGGCTCCGAAATAGGGCTCAGGCCTCGAAATTGGGATATTTGGGATATTTCGAAAACTGCAGGGGATTTTGTGCAAAATGTCACTCACTGCCGCTTTCAGGACTTGGCATATGTTGGGAATAAAAAGTCGTAATTTCAAACTGCGAATACGTGCATAGAGCAAGAACATGGCTCCAAAATATGGCTCAGGCCTAGAAATTGTGATGTTTGGGATATTTTGAAAACTGCAGGGGAGTTTAGGACAAATATGACCAAATGCTGCTTTCAGTACTTGGCATATGTTAGGTATAAAAAGTCGAAATTTCAAACTGTGAATACGTGCAGAGAGCCAGAATTTGGCTCCAAAATATGGCTGAGGCCTCGAAATTGAGATGTTTGGGATATTTTGAAAATTGCAGGGGGGATTGGGACAAATGTGACCAAACGCCGCTTTCAGTCCTTGGCATAAATTGGGTATAAAAAAGTTGTAATTTCAAACAGCGAATACGTGCAGAGAACCAGAATTTGGTTCCAAATAATAGCTCAGGCCCCGAAATTGGGATATTTGGGATATTTCGAAAACTGCAGGGGAGTTTGTGCACAAAGTTACTCACTGCCGCTTTTAGGACTTGGCATATGTTGGGTATAAAAAGTCGTAATATCAAACTGCGAAAACGTGCAGAGAGCCAGAATTTGGCTCCAGAATAGGGCTCAGGCTTCGAAATTGGGATGTTTGGGATATTTTGAAAACTGCAGGGAGGTTTGGGACAAATGTGACCAAACGCCGCTTTCAGTACTTGGCATATGTTGGGTAAAAAAAGTCGTAATTTCAAACTGCGAATACGTGCAGAGAGCCTGAGTTTGGCTACAAAATATGGATCAGGCCTTGAAATTGGGATTTTAGGGATATTTTGAAAACTGCAGGGAAGTTTGTGCAAAATGTGACTCATTGCCGCTTTCAGTACTTGGCATATGTTGGGTATAATAAGTCGCAATTTCAAACTGCGAATACGTGCAGATAGCCAGAATTTGGCTCCAAAATATGGCTCAGGCCTCGAAATTGAGATATCTGGGATATTTTGAAAACTGCAGGGGAGTTTGAGACAAATATGACCAAACGCCGCTTTCAGTACTTGGCATATGTTGGGTATATAAAGTCGTAATTTCAAACTGCGAATACGTGCAGAGAGCCTGAATTTGGCTCGAAAATATTGCTCAGTCCTCGAAATTGGGATATTTGGGATATTTCGAAAACTGCAGGGGAGTTTGTGCAAAATGTCACTCTCTGGCGCTTTCAGGACTTGGCATATGTTGGGTATAAAAAGTCGTAATTTCAAACTGCGAATACGTGCATTGAGCCAGAATTTGGCTCCAAAATATGGCTTAGGCCTCGAAATTGGGATGTTTGGAATATTTTGAAAACTGCAAGGGAGTTTGTGCAAAATGTGACTCACTGCCGCTTTCAGGACTTGGCATATGTTGGGTATAAAAATTCGTAATATCAAACTGCGAATACGTGCATAGAGCCAGAATTCGGCTCCAAAATATGGCTCAGGCCTGGAAATTGGGATGTTTTGGATATTTTGAAAATTGCAGGGGGGATTGGGACAAATGTGACCAAACGCCCCTTTAAGTACTTGGCATATGTTGGGTATAAAAAAGTCGTAATTTAAAACAGCGAATACGTGCAGAGAGCCAGAATTTGGCTCGAAAATATGGCTCAGGCCTCGAAATTGGGATGTTTTGGATATTTTGAAAACTGCCGGGGACTTTGTGACATATATGACTAAACGCCGCTTTCAGTACTTGGTATATGTTGGGTATAAAAAAGTCGCAATTTCAAACTGCGAATACGTACATAGAACCAGAATTTGTCTCCAAAATATGGCTCAGGCCTCGAAATTGAGATATTTGGGATATTTCGCAAGCTGCAGGGGAGTTTGTACAAAATATCACTCACTGCCGCTTTCAGGACTTGGCATATGTTGAGTATAAAAAGTCGTAATTTCAAACTGCGAATACGTGCAGAGAGCCAAAATTTGGCTCGAAAATATGGCTCAGGCCTCGAAATTGGGATGTTTGGGATATCTTGAAAATTGCAGGTGGGATTGGGACAAATGTGACCAAACGCCCCTTTTAGTACTTGGCATATGTTGGGTATAAAAAGTCGTAATTTCAAACTGCGAATGCATACAGAGAGCCTGAATTTGGCTCCAAAATATGGCTCAGGCCTCGAATTTGGGATGTTTGGGATATTTTGAAAACTGCCGGGAGGTTTGGGACAAATGTGACCAAACGCTGCATTCAGTACTTCGCATATGTTGGGTATAAAAAGTCGTAATTTCAAACTGCGAATACGTGCAGAGAGCCAGAATTTGGCTCCAAAATATGGCTCAGGCCTCGAATTTGGGATGTTTGGGATATTTTGAAAAATGCAGGGGGGATTGGGACAAATGTGACCAAACCCCGCTTTCAGTACTTGGCATATGTTGGGTATAAAAAATTCGTAATTTCAAACTGCGAATACGTGCAGAGAGCCAGAATTTGGCTCCAAAATATGGCTCAGGCCTCGAATTTGGGATGTTTGGGATATTTTGAAAACTGCCGGGAGGTTTGGGACAAATGTGACCAAACGCTGCTTTCAGTACTTCGCATATGTTGGGTATAAAAAGTCGTAATTTCAAACTGCGAATACATGCAGAGAGCCAGAATTTGGCTCCAAAATATGGCTCAGGCCTCGAATTTGGGATGTTTGGGATATTTTGAAAAATGCAGGGGGGATTGGGACAAATGTGACCAAACGCCGCTTTCAGTACTTGGCATTTGTTATGTATAAAAAATTCGTAATTTCAAACTGCGAATACGTGCAGAGAGCCAGAATTTGGCTCCAAAATATGGCTCAGGCCTCGAATTTGGGATGTTTGGGATATTTTGAAAAATGCAGGGGGGATTGGGACAAATGTGACCAAACGCAGCTTTCAGGACTTGGCATATGTTGGGTATAAAAAGTCGTAATTTCAAACTGCGAATACGTGCAGAGAGCCTGAATTTGGCTCCAAAATATGGCTCAGGCCTCGAAATTGGGATATTTGGAATATTTTGAAAACTGCAGGGGGTTTGGGACAAATGTGACCAATTGCCGCTTTCAGTACTTGGCCTATGTTGGGTTTGAAAAGTCGTATTTCAAACTGCGAATACGTGCAGAGAGCCTGAATTTGGCTCCAAAATATGGCTCAGGCCTCGAATTTGGGATGTTTGGGATATTTTGAAAACTGCAGGGGGGTTTGGGACAAATGTGACCAATTGCCGCTTTCAGTACTTGGCATATGTTGGGTATAAAAAAGTCACAATTTCAAACTGCGAATACGTGCAGAGAGCCAGAATTCGGCTCCAAAATATGGCTCATGGCTCGTAATTGGGATGTTTTGGATATTTTTATAATTGCAGGGGTGATTGGGACAAATGTGACCAAACGCCCCTTTTAGTACTTGGCATATGTTGGGTATAAAAAAGTGTAATTTCAAACAGCGAATACGTGCAGAAAGCCAGAATTTGGCTCCAAAATATGGCTCAGGCCTCGAAATTGGGATATTTGGGATATTTCGAAAACTGCAGGGGATTTTGTGCAAAATGTCACTCACTGCCGCTTTTAGGACTTGGAATATGTTGGGTATAAAAAGTCCAACCCGTTCTCACACAAGACAGCACATATATGACTTAATGCTTAAAGTCAATATGTTGAATATGAATTAGTAAATATGTGATATATTCCCAGTTACTTTTTTTTCCAAGGCCCAAACTCTTCCTCACGTACCAACTTGCGTCTCACAGTACCCGTCCGTCAACCTAGATAGCAGAATAGTCGTGATTGGTTCAATTATAAGGAAAATTGTACTTTTCAGGTCCCACATGGGTTGTGAAATTTACCTACTATTGTCCATGCTCTTAGAATATTATAGATCAGCTACTTCCTATTGAAGGTTCGTAGTTTTGTTTTGAGAAATATTAGTTGTTCTTAGTAAATTATAATAAGCACTAAAAATTATTACATAGAATAACAGTCCTTCACCAATCAATATTATATACCATAGTTGGTGCTTTACAAATCTTTAAAGGATGTTTTGTAGGAACGCTAACAGAAAACGATGGTTCATTGGAATGTCTATGGGGTAAACTACTCTAAACAGGATGGTATTGTGTCTACTATACCAACTACAGGATCGGTATATTGTCCACTACCACCTGTTAGGTGAGTAAGGGGTGCAATACCACCCACAGGATGGGTATGGCGTCCACTACAACCCACAGGATGGGTATGGGGCTCCAACCACCCATAGAATGGGTATGGGGCTCCAACCACCCATAGAATGGGTATGGGGCTCCAACCACCCATAAAATGGGTATGGGGTCCAATAACACCCACTGGATGTGTATATGGCGTCCATTGCCGCGCGTCGAGCTCGAAAACCGCAGCATTCATCTCAGAACCATGCCTATTTCACGCAGATTCCTTAATAAACGTAAAAGTTTTATATGTCAAAAGAAAGATAGAAATATAAGCTTCATTCTAAATACCTTACCATGGGCATATTTAAATTTAAACCGAAGATACGTGTACTTTTATAATAGCCGAGCTCCGACCCCGGACAGATCGATCGACCGAGCAACTCTCTCTCAGAACAATGTTTATTTCACGTGAATTCGTTAGTAAACATATATGTTTTATATGTCTCAAGAAAGACAGACATATAAGCTTCACTTAAACACTTTACTATAGACATATTTAAATTTCTAATGAAGATTATTGTATTTTAAAAATTACGGAGCTCCCACCCCGTACAGACTGAACGACAGAGCAACTCTCTCTCAGATCAATGTTTATTTCACGTAAATTCGTTAATAAACACAAATGTTTTATAAGTCTTAAGCAAGATAGAAATAAGAGCTTCATTTTAAATTCATTACAATAGACATATTTATAGCTCAAGTGAAGATACATATGTTTTTATAGTAGCGCTCAGTAGCTTGTCGGGCATGGAGTGCAGACGCCTACGCACTTGCCGATATATTGTATAATTAACAAAGATACGCTAATAAAGCCTAAAATCTTATATGCCTCCAGAAAGACCGATATATGAACATTATTATAATTGCACCAAATGAAATATATCATGTTCGAGAACAAAGATATATCAATTTTAAATTAAGTTTCGACTCTCTCTCGGGTGAGAGAGATGGGGCGACTCTCGCCCCATCTATTGGAGATTCTGTGCACTAAATACCCAAAGCTACTCAAACCCTCCTAGCATTATTTAAGTAATGAAGTAATATGGTATATTTACTCACTATAATGTGGGTGCTGAATGCAGAACATGAGAAAACATATATTTACTCCAAACTAATATAATTTCATTATGAAATAAGTAGCATCAAAGGAAGTCGACGGTCCAAGCGTCAATGTTGTGGAGCGACTTATCCAAGATATATCGTTGTTTGGAAAGTGTTTGTTGGCATATCCAGTTGTCGCACTTCTCTGCTCAAATTATCACAAATTTAAATTATAATGTTAACAAGTAGAATACGTATTTTTAATAAAATCTAACATAACTAGCCAGAAAACATTTAACATTAATTAAAAAATATATGTTTGGAAGTTAAATCGACTTCATAGGACAATGGTTTTGTTATATATACTCGTTATTCGTTGACATGCGTTCGCTACTTAAACTACCATGTACTGTACCTATGTAAAATCTCCCATGTCTCTTCGCTCATCTCACCGAACCCTACAGGCTCTGTGATATATTGTTTAATTAATTGAGATTCACAAATAAAGCTAATAATTGTATATATTATCAAAAAGGCAGAGCTTAGTTTAGTTCATTTATTATGCACTCCATACCCATCCTATGGACGATAGTGGAGTGTTACAGAGGCGCATAATGGGCTCAGGAAATGAGCCCCACAATTCATATAGCCAAGCAAGTTATAATCTTGATAAGCTAGTTACAAAAGTCAATACACATTGTCACATCAACAATGGGCTCGAGACCGACCACAAGTACAGTTTATAATTTAAGCAACTGACATATATGGAGGGCTAGTGTCACAATTGATATGTTTATCCTACACATAACCCCCTCTCCCCCATCCAATGGGCAGCGGTGGATAGGTTACAATCAAGTTTTTTTTTGCGTTTTATTCAGAGATTAGGTCTTATTAGGTGAGGAAAGATATTCATATTTTAAAGAAGGCTTCTTGGCTGATGCTCTCCATTGATGGAAAATATACAACCTTTTGAAAATCAATATTAGTTTGATCTAGATATTGTAATTAACGAAAGTATTTATGTCATCAGAAAGGTAGAAATATAGGATACATTTAAAATCCTTTGTCATAAATATAACTGAAGTGAAAACGAAGATATATGCGTTTTGATAGTTACTTGATGGCTTGCTCTGAGAGTGTGAAGCCCTGCACACCAGCCAATAAATAGTATAATTAGTTTCCATAAATTTTAATTAATCTTAAAAATCTATATGTCAGAAGAAAGGAAGATGTAGTCGTTAATGTGACAACATTTAAAAATATATATCTCTTAAGTTAAATAAATAATACCACCTTATCGCCGGTGTCCGGACACATGAAAATTACCTAGGTATCAGTATCCAGCCAGGCGAGGATCACAGGCTGCACAATACTGATAAATTTATGTAATGCACTACTTGTGGTCGATCTCGAACCCATTTATGATGTGACGACTTATAGTGAATTTTGTAACTAGCTCATTAAGATTGTAACTTGCTTAGCTAAATGAATTGTGGGGTTCGGTCCATTCATTTTCTTTCTTTATTATGCACCCCATAATACACATCCCGTATGCGGTGGTGTAAAGGATTACAGAGGCACATAATCGGTTCAGGAACTGAACCCTCTAGTTCGTTTAGCTAAGCAAATAACAATCTTTTGACGCTAGTTACAAAATTATTAATGTACACATACTTATGCATACATGTACATATTCATACGCATACATATATACATTCACATACATATTTAATCACCACCACAAATACACACATCAGTAATCTTTTGTGTCACAAGTGATTCAACAAGAGGCTCACAACAGTCACTATACAAGGCACTTTACATTTATGGTGAGTCACACAGTTACTAGTCTTGCTGCACACCCACCCAACTGGGCGGCAGCTTTACAGTCATGTGCTCCACACCCACCCAACTGGGCGGCAGCTTTACAGTTACCTGGTGTTATTCTTCACCTATATCTTTTTCTGGTTAATCCCTATTTACATTATGCAGTTCAGGTTTCGTCGCCATACTACAGTTTTTAGTTTAGTTAATTTATCACATAATGGGTTCAGGGACTGAACACACAATTTATTTATCTAAGCAAGTTACAATCTTGAGGAGCTAGCCACAAAATTCATAACACATCGTCACATCAACAACATGTGTTCGAGATCGACCACAAGTACAGTTTCTAAATTAAGCAAATGCTATATGTGGAGAGCTAGTGTCACAATTGATATGTTTGTCCTGCACATTTCCACAGTAGTTTGCTTGGGTTTGCTTGGGTACATAGACAAGAGACTGAACTTCAGCACCCACATACAACACATAAAGGGATGCTCTGAGAGAGAGAGAGAGAGGGAGAGTAAAAATATCCACTGAGGTCTGATTAAGTCCTTTTGGGGACCTTAATCATTAGGACGTCCAATGATGAACGCAAAGTGAGGCGTATTCAGATGGTATATTGACAACATTCAGCATATCTCATAATGACCTAGTAGTACTTGGTGCACAAATACCTTTTCCAAAGGAATCGCAAAACATAATTAAACACAACTGTACCGTACAGTGTTATATATTTATTTCAGTTTGAACAATTTTTAACATTAAAGAATAAATCCTTTAATTGGTTGAAATTGGTTTTAACATTCGAAATCTAATTTGTTGATGTTAAATAATATAAGGTTCAAATTTATTAAGATACATACTTTAAAAACTATTCTATTTGAAATTTAAATAACATAAAAAGAGTACAGAATATAACAAATACCGACTATATAAAAGACCTGACACTTGCAGCACTTAATTATGCTATTGTAACACATTGAAAGTAATAACATTATTTGATTCAGCAAAGCATTTGGTAAGGTTATAATAATAATAATAATAATAATAATAATAATAATAATAATAATAATGTATTAATTAAGTATTTTAAATTATAATTTACAACTTGCTAGCGCACAAAAAACAAATCCACGAATCATCATTACATTCTGTAACACCTACACATGATCCATGGTGCCAAATATTGCAACGTTCACAGCATACCATCAGCTTCAAATCATTTAGCTTTCTGCAAATGCAGTACACTTCCATCGAGCATGACCGGATGATTCGTTTTCTTCTCAGTGTCTGAGCTGCAGGGAATGAGATGAGACACTTTCCTTTAAAGTTCTCTTGAAGATGTTGTCTCATTCTGCATATCATACGAGGTTCACCGGATCTACACCACTTGCAAGTGATGCAGCAAACGCCACAGCATATACCCCACTCATACTTGAGTCCTTGTGTCTGCTGACATTCATTATATTGCATATCAGCTTATCATCCTGGCAATTAGCAAGAGCATACAAGATAACTTCAGTAGATTTGGATGGTAATTTATGCCTGGTGTCGTATATGTTAATTTGTCCAGTTACTCCAATGTTGGAAACGGTGGCCCAGTGACAAGTGACAACCATCAACTTGGATAATTTGAATAAATTCACCAATTGTAACTGGCCAGGAGAGGTCCCGCTACCACGCTGGGTCATGAAGGCCTTCTAGGCTTGGCACAGTTTGTTTGATGAGGTCACATGCAGATTTTATATGAAGGTCAGAGAGCTGTACATTTGTTCCAAAGTTCATTATCTCGTCATTTGTTAAATAATTTAACATTATCGAATGTGAAGCACTGTTATCACTCTCTTTATTGTTGCATTGGTGTGAGGAGTGGCAGTGATTGGTTCAGTTTATTTTTTTTTTTAAATAGGGACATAAATTTGTACTGCAGATACCAGTACAGTTGCACCGTTTCTTTATATATTTTATACTTGGGTTAGCAAGGCGAGACGCTTCTCTTAACGTGATACTGTTGGTATCAAATAGAAATAGTTTTTAAAGTATGTATCTTAATAAATTTGAACCTTATATTATCAACATCAACATATTATATTATTTAACATCAACAAATTAGATTTCGAATGTTAAAACCAATTTCAACCAATTAAAGGATTTATCCTTTTTAAAGGATTTAATTAAAGGATTTGACACAAAAATCAGTATGAAAATTACCTCGGCTGAGGATATTGAAAAACTTCAAGCTGATATTAATAAAGTTTTCGACTGGGCATCAGAAAATAACATGATGTTTAACAGTGATAAATTCCAGGTACTCAGGTACGGTAAAAATGAGGACCTTAAACATAATACAGAGTACAAAACACAATCAAATGTACCCATAGTATTAAAACAGCATGTAATGGATTTGGGAATAATAATGGCTGACGACCTAACGTTTAAGGAGCATAACCAAGCAAATATTGCGACAGCCAGAAAAATGATAGGATAGATTACGAGAACTTTCAAATCCAGGGATCCCATCACAATGGTTGTACTCTTCAAGTCACTTGTGTTGTCCCGTCTTGAGTACTGCTCAGTACTCACTTCCCCCTTCAGAGCAGGAGAGATTGCTGAAATAGAGGGAATACAGAGAACATATACGGCACGCATAGACGCAATAAAGCACCTAAATTATTGGGATCGTCTCAAAGCCCTCCAAATGTACTCACTAGAAAGAAGACGAGAGAGATATCAAATAATATACACCTGGAAGATACTGGAGGGCCAAGTACCAAATCTACACAGTAAAATAACAACGTACTGGAGTGAACGATATGGAAGAAAATGTAGAATAGAACCAGTGAAGAGCAGAGGTGCCATAGGCACAATCAGAGAACACTGTATAAACATCAGAGGTCCGCGGTTGTTCAACGTCCTCCCAGCAAGCATAAGAAATATTGCCGGAACAACCGGGGACATTTTCAAGAGGAAACTAGATTTATTCCTCCAAGGAGTGCCGGACCAACCGGGCTGTGGTGGGTATGTGGGCCTGCGGGCCGCTCCAAGCAACAGCCTAGTGGACCAAACTCTCACAAGTCAAGCCTGGCCTCGGGCCGGGCTTGGGGAGTAGAAGAACTCCCAGAACCCCATCAACCAGGTATCCTTTAATGTTAAAAATTGTTCAAATTGAAATAAATATATAACACTGTACAGTACAGTTGTGTTTGCCTGCCACAGCCTGCCACAGCCTTGAGAGCACGGAGCCTCTCTCTACATTGGCGACCCAGTCTGGCTAAACATTGCGGTACAGTAGAACCTCAAGACATTATCAATACAGAAAAGTATTTGTATCTGGTAACTAGTCGAGCAGAGAGCCATCATCCAACTGCATTTTGCGATCGGCCCCACCCCGTCTGGGTGGGTGTCGGTTCAGGATCTTTGTTTTCTCTACTGAGATGACTAAGCATAGTTCCTGACATGTGGACAATACAGAGTTCAGAACATTTTGGGTGTTGGTATACCCATTGGTGTGGATCAGTATATCATCCACATAGCTAATGATGTGTTCGCTGGACCTTCTAGTTACAAAATTTAAAAGTGCACTGATTAACACATTGAACAGAGTAGGACTGAGGACACCTCCCTGTGGAGTGCCAAGTTCAAAAAATCTCGTTACACTCCTATGCCCATGGAACAGTACAGATGACTTCCTGTTGGATAGATAGCCTCTTATCCACCGTAGAAGCCATCCTCCAACATTTATTTTAGCAAGTTCTCTCAGAATGACGTGTGGGTTAGCAATGTCAAAGGCTGACTTAAGATCTAGGAAAGTGGTGTATGACCTATCAGTATGCAGGGTGAGGAATGTGGTAATACAGTGATGTACACTCTTTCCATGCATAAAGCCATATATCTGGGGAGACAACATATTAATAATTTTGTAAAGGAGACGGTTGAGAACCATCCTCTCAAGACACTTATAGAGACAACTAGTGAGGGAGATTGGGCGAAAAGCACTCGGCTGGTGAGGTTGAGGAATGGGAATAATAACACTGTTGGTCCATGACTTAGGAAGCTCCCCAGTTACATAGCTCATATTATACAATTGAAGAAAGGTATTCCCTGGAACTAGCAGAAGCATATGCAGTATGCCGTCAGTAACTCCATCCTCCCCGGGTGATGTAGCTTTGCCTTTATGTAGAGCAGAATCTAGTTTGTATTCAGTAAAAAGCATGTCACAGTCATCCTCTTGATGACGCATGAAGTCAAGGAGCCTTGCCCTATCAGTATATCTATTATTTAATTCATTCTTTGAGGGTAGAGGAAGACTGTCAAAGCTGGAAGTCGTGGCCCAAGCATCAACAAGCTCATTTGCTCTGTGCAGAGGATTAGGGTACGAGATCTCTGCAGCATTTTTCCCTTTGATCTTGTTGATATCCTTCCTTGCCCGACTTAGTGGCGTGTGAGAATTGAGACCACGGACAAAACTTTCCCAGTCTGTCTGCCTCAGCTCCACCATACGTTCCCTGGCCTTAGCCAGAGCCGCTTGAAAGAGCCGAAGCATTTCAGCAGTGCGGGTCCTTCTACAAGCTAGTCCAATTATTCTGGCAGTGCGTTTTAGTGTCTGCAATTTAGAATCATTATAATAAACATAAGTGCTATGACCAGTGTAATTTGGGTTACGTGGCCTGGACGATGGATCAAGTGGTTCTATAAACTGGTTGATAGTACCTGTGAGCTCATTGTTAAAATCTTCAACTGATGAAGGCTCAGATGACTGCACCATTCTGACACATGAGCAACAAGATTGTCTCGTTGATCGATGGGCACAGCCAGCCTCTTCCGCTTGAACACTCCACCAGGGAGGATAGAGCTGCCAATGCTTACAGTGGCTAATATGGGCAGATGATCAGACGCCATAACTGGCACTATTGACGAGGCGCACACGGTGTGGGAGACGTTGAAACCGAGACATAGATCAGGAATACCTCCGTAGATATGCGTCGGTTCAAGGTCACCCACAATCTGTGCATCATCGTGACTACCTAATAGTGACACCAGTTGGTTGCTGTTACGATTACTGAACTGCGAATTACCAATATTCCTATGTCTAGCGTTATAATCACCTCTAATGATGGTAGGCTCAGTCTGAATACAGATAGGAAGGTCAGCATAATTAAAGTTACAAGGAGTCGATTATTTAGTACATAGTTGTTTTTTTCTTAAACTGGATGATAGAGGGGGAGTCTTTAACGTGATTGGGAATACATACATACATACATACATACATACATACATCCATACATACATGCATGCGACCTGATCAACCAGGATCAACCAACCAATGCATACATGCATGAATACCTGATCAACCAGGCTGTGACTCATACGTCAGGCTGCGAGCAGCCGCGTCTAACAGCCTGGTTGATCAGTCCAGCAACCAGGAGGCCTGGTCGACGACCGGGCCGCGGGGACACTAAGCCCCGGAAGCACCTCAAGGTAGCCTCAAGGTAAGGTATGCGTACATACATACATACATACATACATACATGCATGCATGCATACATACATACATACATACATACATACATACATACATGCGTATATAAATACATGCGTATATACATGCGTATATAAATACATACATACATTACATACATACATACATACATGCATGCGTACATACATACATCCATCCATCTATCCATACATACATACATATATGCATACATACATACATACATACATACATACATACATACATACATGCATGCATACATCCATCCATCTATCCATTCATACATGCATACATACATACATACATACATGCATGCATACATACATACATACATACATACATACATACATACATGCGTACATACATACATACATACATACATACATGCATACATACATACATACATACATACATACATACATACATACATACATACACACATACACACATACATACATACATACATACATACATACATACATACATGCGTGCGTACATACATACATACATACATACATACATACATACATACATACATACATGCGTACATACATGCGTACATACATACATCCATACATACATGCATGCGTACATACATCCATCCATCCATCCATCCATACATACATACATACATACATACATACATACACGTCCAGTCAGCATATAGCTATTTCGGGACAAAATCCAATACAGTTTATATTGGTGAGACGCCACTGTGATGAGGAGTTTAAATATCACAGGAACTGTAGGTTAATGTGTGACATAGATGAGGTTAGATGAGGCATCTACAAGCATCAGCTGGAGGCTGATGGAATGTTGTGGAGGCTGGTGGTACTATGTCTAGATGTTGGAGGGTGGATTTGACTCTCCCACCCTCCCTCCAACTCCCCCCCCCCCCCACACATTGACCGCAGTACGTCTAAGGTTACTTTCCACTCTCGCTTACCAAGGGTATAACCCCCGCCCCTCCCAACACACACACATGCATCAGATTCTTAACTTACAATATTTATTATTTACCAATTTATGTTACTACACTGACTGTCAATTTCACAATATTGTATAAACTTTGATGAATCGCTCGTCTTTGGGTCATCCAATAATGTTAGCAGACTTCTAGATGTTACCACTGCTAGGTTTAGGCTCAGCTACAAGTACCTCTGGAAGTTTGTAACATCTGATGATGTAGATTTGACTAAATGTAAACTCTGTCAGCAGAACTATTCGCATACTTTGCGTCATTATATAATGGAATGTGAAAAATCGCGGAATTTAAAGATAACAACATCAATAGTGTCCATGAAATGTGTAAGTACTTCATTCATAATGATGTGCTGCTCGAAATCTTAGCGAAGTATCCAAAATTTGCTTACTGTAGGTAATGCATACACATGACTGTAAAGCTGCCGCCCAGTTGGGTGGGTGTGGAGCACATGACTGTAAAGCTGCCGCCCAGTTGGGTGGGTGTGGAGCACATGACTGTAAAGCTGCCGCCCAGTTGGGTGGGTGTGGAGCACATGACTGTAAAGCAGCCGCCCAGTTGGGTGGGTGTGGAGCACATGACTGTAAAGCTGCCGCCCAGTTGGGTGGGTGTGGAGCACATGACTGTAAAGCTGCCGCCCAGTTGGGTGGGTGTGGAGCACATGACTGTAAAGCTGCCGCCCAGTTGGGTGGGTGTGGAGCACATGACTGTAAAGCTGCCGCCCAGTTGGGTGGGTGTGGAGCACATGACTGTAAAGCTGCCGCCCAGTTGGGTGGGTGTGCAGCAAGACTAGTAACTGTGTGACTCACCATAAATGTAAAGTGCCTTGTATAGTGACTGTTGTGAGCCTCTTGTTGAATCACTTGTGACACAAAAGATTACTGATGTGTGTATTTGTGGTGGTGATTAAATATGTATGTGTATGTATATATGTATACGTATGAATATGTACATGTATGCATAAGTATGTGTACATTAATAATTTTGTAACTAGCGTCAAAAGATTGTTATTTACTTAGCTAAACGAACTAGAGGGTTCAGTTCCTGAACCGATTATGTGCCTCTGTAATCCTTTACACCACCGCCCACGGGATGTGTATTATGGGGTGCATAATAAAGAAAGAAAATGAATGGACCGAACCCCACAATTCATTTAGCTAAGCAAGTTACAATCTTAATGAGCTAGTTACAAAATTCACTATAAGTCGTCACATCATAAATGGGTTCGAGATCGACCACAAGTAGTGCATTACATAAATTTATCAGTATTGTGCAGCCTGTGATCCCCGCCTGGCTGGATACTGATACCTAGGTAATTTTCATGTGTCCGGACACCGGCAATAAGGTGGTATTATTTATTTAACTTAAGATATATATATTTTTAAATGTTGTCACATTAACGGCTACATCTTCCTTTCTTCTGACATATAGATTTTTAAGATTAATTAAAATATATGGAAACTAATTATACAATTTATTGGCTGGTGTGCAGGGCTTCACACTCTCAGAGCAAGCCATCAAGTAACTATCAAAACGCATATATCTTCGTTTTTACTTCAGTTGTATTTATGACAAAGGATTTTAAATGTAGCCTATATTTCTACCTTTCAGATGACATAAATACTTTCGTTAATTACAATATCTAGATCAAACTAACATTGATTTTCAAAAGGTTGTATATTTTCCATCAATGGAGAGCATCAGCCAAGAAGCCTTCTTTAAAATATGAATATCTTTCCTCACCCAATAAGATCTAATCTCTGAATAAAACGCAAAAAACGACTTGATTGTAACCTATCCACCGCTGCCTATTGGATGGGGGAGAGGGGGTTATGTGTAGGATAAACATATCAATTGTGACACTAGCCCTCCATATATGTCAGTTGCTTAAATTATAAACTGTACTTGTGGTCGGTCTCAAGCCCATTGTTGATGTGACAATGTGTATTGACTTTTGTAACTAGCTTATCAAGATTATAACTTGCTTGGCTATATGAATTGTGGGGCTCATTTCCTGAGCCCATTATGTGCCTCTGTAACACTCCACTATCGTCCATAGGATGGGTATGGAGTGCATAATAAATGAACTAAACTAAGCTCTGCCTTTTTGATAACATATACAATTATAAGCTTTATTTGTGAATCTCAATTAATTAAACAATATATCACAGAGCCTGTAGGGTTCGGTGAGATGAGCGAAGAGACATGGGAGATTTTACATAAGTACAGTACATGGTAGTTTAAGTAGCGAACGCATGTCAACGAATAACGAGTATATATAACAAAACCATTGTCCTATGAAGTCGATTTAACTTCCAAACATATATTTTTTAATTAATGTTAAATGTTTTCTGGCTAGTTATGTTAGATTTTATTAAAAATACGTATTCTACTTGTTAACATTATAATTTAAATTTGTGATAATTTGAGCAGAGAAGTGCGACAACTGGATATGCCAACAAACACTTTCCAAACAACGATATATCTTGGATAAGTCGCTCCACAACATTGCTGCTTGGACCATCGACTTCCTTTGATGCTACTTATTTCATAATGAAATTATATTAGTTTGGAGTAAATATATGTTTTCTCATGTTCTGCATTCAGCACCCACATTATAGTGAGTAAATATACCATATTACTTCATTACTTAAATAATGCTAGGAGGGTTTGAGTAGCTTTGGGTATTTAGTGCACAGAATCTCCAATAGATGGGGCGAGAGTCGCCCCATCTCTCGCACCCGAGAGAGAGTCGAAACTTAATTTAAAATTGATATATCTTTGTTCTCGAACATGATATATTTCATTTGGTGCAATTATAATAATGTTCATATATCGGTCTTTCTGGAGGCATATAAGATTTTAGGCTTTATTAGCGTATCTTTGTTAATTATACAATATATCGGCAAGTGCGTAGGCGTCTGCACTCCATGCCCGACAAGCTACTGAGCGCTACTATAAAAACATATGTATCTTCACTTGAGCTATAAATATGTCTATTGTAATGTATTTAAAATGAAGCTCTTATTTCTATCTTGCTTAAGACTTATAAAACATTTGTGTTTATTAACGAATTTACGTGAAATAAACATTGATCTGAGAGAGAGTTGCTCTGTCGTTCAGTCTGTACGGGGTGGGAGCTCCGTAATTTTTAAAATACAATAATCTTCATTAGAAATTTAAATATGTCTATAGTAAAGTGTTTAAAGTGAAGCTTATATGTCTGTCTTTCTTGAGACATATAAAACATATATGTTTACTAACGAATTCACGTGAAATAAACATTGTTCTGAGAGAGAGTTGCTCGGTCGATCGATCTGTCCGGGGTCGGAGCTCGGCTATTATAAAAGTACACGTATCTTCGGTTTAAATTTAAATATGCCCATGGTAAGGTATTTAGAATGAAGCTTATATTTCTATCTTTCTTGTGACATATAAAACTTTTACGTTTATTAAGGAATCTGCGTGAAATAGGCATGGTTCTGAGATGAATGCTGCGGTTTTCGAGCTCGACGCGCGGCAATGGACGCCATATACACATCCAGTGGGTGTTATTGGACCCCATACCCATTTTATGGGTGGTTGGAGCCCCATACCCATTCTATGGGTGGTTGGAGCCCCATACCCATCCTGTGGGTTGTAGTGGACGCCATACTCATCCTGTGGGTGGTATTGGACCCCATACCCTTCCTGTGGGTGGATGTGATCCCCATACTCATCCTCTGGGTGGATGTGACCCTCATACCCATCCTGTGGGTGGTATTGCACCCCTTACTCACCTAACAGGTAGTAGTGGACAATATACCGATCCTGTAGTTGGTATAGTAGACACAATACCATCCTGTTTAGAGTAGTTTACCCCATAGACATTCCAATGAACCATCGTTTTCTGTTAGCGTTCCTACACAACATCCTTTAAAGATTTGTAAGGCACCAACTATGGTATATAATATTGATTGGTGAAGGACTGTTATTCTATGTAATAATTTTTAGTGCTTATTATAATTTACTAAGAACAACTAATATTTCTCAAAACAAAACTACGAACCTTCAATAGGAAGTAGCTGATCTATAATATTCTAAGAGCATGGACAATAGTAGGTAAATTTCACAACCCATGTGGGACCTGAAAAGTACAATTTTCCTTATAATTGAACCAATCACGACTATTCTGCTATCTAGGTTGACGGACGGGTACTGTGAGACGCAAGTTGGTACGTGAGGAAGAGTTTGGGCCTTGGAAAAAAAAGTAACTGGGAATATATCACATATTTACTAATTCATATTCAACATATTGACTTTAAGCATTAAGTCATATATGTGCTGTCTTGTGTGAGAACGGGTTGAAAAAGTCGTAATTTCACACTGCGAATACGTGCATAGAGCAAGAACATGGCTCCAAAATATGGCTCAGGCATAGATATTGTGATGTTTGGGATATTTTGAAAACTGCAGGGTAGTTTGGGACAAATATGACCAAACGCCGCTTTCAGTACTTGGCATATGTTGGGTATAAAAAGTCGTAATTTCAAACTGCGAATACGTACAGAGAGCCTGAATTTGGCTCCAAAATATATCTCAGGCCTCGAGATTGGGATGTTTAGAATATTTTGAAAACTGCTGGAAGGTTTGGGACAAATATGACCAAACGCCGCTTTCAGTACTTGGCATATGTTGGGTATAAAAAGTCGTAATTTCAAACTGCGAATGCGTACAGAGAGCCAGAATTTGGCTCCAAAATATGTCTCAGGCCTCGAAATTGGGATGTTTGGGATATATAAAAAACTGCAGGGAGGTTTGGGACAAATGTGACCAAACGCCGCTTTCAGTACTTGGCATATGTTGGGTATAAAAAGTTGTAATTTCAAACTGCGAATACGTGCAGAGAGCCAGAATTTGGCTCCAAAATATGGCTCACGCCTCGAAATTGGGATGTTTGGGATATTTTGAAAATTGCATTGGGGATTGGGACAAATGTGACCAAATGCCGCTTTCAGTACTTGGCATATGTTGGGTAAAAAAATTCGTAATTTGAAACTGCGAATACGTGCAGAGAGCCAGAATTTGGCTTCAAAATATGGCTCAGGCCTCGAAATTGGGATATTTAAAAAACTGCAGGAGAGTTTGTGCAAAATGTCACTCACTGCCGCTTTCAGGACTTGGCATATGTTGGGCATAAAAAGTCGTAATTTCAAACTGCGAATACTTGCATAGAGCCAGAATTTGGCTCCAAAATATGGCTCAGGCCTCGAAATTGGGATGTTTGGGATATTTTGAAAACTGCAGGGGGGTTTGGAACAAATGTGACCAAACGCTGCTTTCAGTACTTGGCATATGTTGGGTTTGAAAAGTCGTATTTTCAAACTGCGAATACGTGCAGAGAGCCTGAATTTGGCTCCAAAATATGGCTCTAGCCTCGAAATTGGGATATTTGGGTTATTTTGAAAACTGCAGGGGAGTTTGTGCAAAATGTCACACGCTGCCGCTTTCAGGTCTTAGCATATGTTGGGTATAAAAAGTTGTAATTTCAAACTGCGAATACGTGCAGAGAGCCAGAATTTGCCTCCAAAATATGACTCAGGCCTCGAAATTGAGAAGTTTGGGATATTTTGAAAGCTGCAGGGGAGTTTGAGACAAATATGACCAAACGCCGCTTTCAGTACTTGGCATATGTTGGGAATAAAAAAGTCACAATTTCAAACTGCGAATACGTGCAGGGAGCCAGAATTCGGCTCCAAAATATGGCTCATGGCTGGAAATTGGGATGTTTTGGATATTTTGAAAATTGCAGGGGGGATTGGGACAAATGTGACCAAACGCCCCTTTTAGTACTTGGCATATGTTGGGTATAAAAAAGTCGTAATTTAAAACAGCGAATACGTGCAGAGAGCCAGAATTTGGCTCCAAAATATGGCTCAGGCCTCGAAATTGGGATATTTGGGATATTTCGAAAACTGCAGGGGATTTTGTGCAAAATTTCACTCACTGCCGCTTTCAGGACTTGGCATATGTTGGGTATAATAAGTCGCAATTTCAAACTGCGAATACGTGCAGATAGCCAGAATTTGGCTCCAAAATATGGCTCAGGCCTCGAAATTGAGATGTCTGGGATATTTTGAAAACTGCAGGGGAGTTTGAGACATATATGACCAAACGCCGCTTTCAGTACTTGGCATATGTTGGGTATATAAAGTCGTAATTTCAAACTGCGAATACGTGCAGAGAGCCTGAATTTGGCTCCCAAATATGGCTCAGGCCTCGAAATTGGGATGTTTGGGATATTTTGAAAACTGCAGGAAGGTTTGAGCCAAATGTGACCAAACGCCGCTTACAGTACTTGGTATATGTTGGGTATAAAAAAGTCGTAATTTAAAACAACGAATTTAGGCCTCGAAATTGGGATGTTTGGAATATTTTGAAAACTGCAAGGGAGTTTGTGCAAAATGTGACTCACTGCCGCTTTCAGGACTTGGCATATGTTGGGTATAAAAATTCGTAATATCAAACTGCGAATACGTGCATAGAGCCAGAATTTGGCTCCAAAATATGGCTCAGGCCTTGAAATTGGGATGTTTGGGATATTTTGAAAACTGCAGGTGGGTTTGGGACAAATGTGACCAATTGCCGCTTTCAGTACTTGGCATATGTTGGGTTTGAAAAGTCGTATTTCAAACTGCGAATACGTGCAGAGAGCCTGAATTTGGCTCCAAAATATGGCTCAGGCCTCGAAATTGGGATATTTAGAATATTTTGAAAATTGCAGGGGAGTTTGGGACAAATATGACCAAACGCCGCTTTCAGTACTTGGCATATGTTGGGTATAAAAAAGTCACAATTTCAAACTGCGAATACGTGCAGAGAGCCAGAATTCGGCTCCAAAATATGGCTCAGGCCTCGTAATTGGGATGTTTTGGATATTTTTATAATTGCAAGGGTGATTGGGACAAATGTGACCAAACGCCCCTTTTAGTACTTGGCATATGTTGGGTATAAAAAAGTGTAATTTCAAACAGCGAATACGTGCATAGAGCAAGAACATGGCTCCAAAATATGGCTCAGGCCTAGATATTGTGATGTTTGGGATATTTTGAAAACTGCAGGGTAGTTTGGGATAAATATGACCAAACGCCGCTTGCAGTACTTGGCATATGTTGGGTATAAAAAGTCGTAATTTCAAACTGCGAATACCTACAGAGAGCCTGAATTTGGCTCCAAAATATATCTCAGGCCTCGAGATTGGGATGTTTAGGATATTTTGAAAACTGCAGGAAGGTTTGGGACAAATATGACCAAACGCCGCTTTCAGTACTTGGAATATGTTGGGTATAAAAAGTCGTAATTTCAAACTGCGAATACGTACAGAGAGCCTGAATTTGGCTCCAAAATATGTCTCATGCCTCGAAATTGGGATGTTTGGGATATTTAAAAAACTACAGGGAGGTTTGGGACAAATGTGACCAAACGCCGCTTTCAGTACTTCACATATGTTGGGTATAAAAAGTCGTAATTTCAAACTGCGAATACGTGCAGAGAGCCAGAATTTGGCTCCAAAATATGGCTCAGGCCTCGAAATTGGGATGTTTGGAATATTTTGAAAATTGCATTGGGGATTGGGACAAATGTGACCAAATGCCGCTTTCAGTACTTGGCATATGTTGGGTATAAAAAAGTCGTAATTTAAAACAGCGAATACATGCAGAGAGCCAAAATTTGGCTCCAAAATAGGGATCAGGCCTCGAAATTGGGATATTTGGGATATTTCGAAAACTGCAGGGGATTTTGTGCAAAATGTCACTCACTGCCGCTTTCAGGACTTGGCATATGTTGGGAATAAAAAGTCGTAATTTCAAACTGCGAATACGTGCATAGAGCAAGAACATGGCTCCAAAATATGGCTCAGGCCTAGAAATTGTGATGTTTGGGATATTTTGAAAACTGCAGGGGAGTTTAGGACAAATATGACCAAATGCTGCTTTCAGTACTTGGCATATGTTAGGTATAAAAAGTCGAAATTTCAAACTGTGAATACGTGCAGAGAGCCAGAATTTGGCTCCAAAATATGGCTGAGGCCTCGAAATTGAGATGTTTGGGATATTTTGAAAATTGCAGGGGGGATTGGGACAAATGTGACCAAACGCCGCTTTCAGTCCTTGGCATAAGTTGGGTATAAAAAAGTTGTAATTTCAAACAGCGAATACGTGCAGAGAACCAGAATTTGGTTCCAAATAATAGCTCAGGCCCCGAAATTGGGATATTTGGGATATTTCGAAAACTGCAGGGGAGTTTGTGCACAAAGTTACTCACTGCCGCTTTTAGGACTTGGCATATGTTGTGTATAAAAAGTCGTAATATCAAACTGCGAAAACGTGAAGAGAGCCAGAATTTGGCTCCAGAATAGGGCTCAGGCTTCGAAATTGGGATGTTTGGGATATTTTGAAAACTGCAGGGAGGTTTGGGACAAATGTGACCAAACGCCGCTTTCAGTACTTGGCATATGTTGGGTATAAAAAGTCGTAATTTCAAACTGCGAATACGTGCAGAGAGCCTGAGTTTGGCTACAAAATATGGCTCAGGCCTTGAAATTGGGATTTTAGGGATATTTTGAAAACTGCAGGGATGTTTGTGCAAAATGTGACTCATTGCCGCTTTCAGTACTTGGCATATGTTGGGTATAATAAGTCGCAATTTCAAACTGCGAATACGTGCATAGAGCCAGAATTTGGCTCCAAAATATGGTTCAGGCCTCGAAATTGGGATATTTGGGATATTTCGAAAACTGCAGGGGAGTTTGAGCAAAATGTGACTCACTGCCGCTTCAGGACTTGGCATATGTTTGGTATAAAAAGTCGTAATATCAAACTGCGAATACGTGCATAGAGCCAGAATTTGGCTCCAAAATATAGCTCAGGCCTCAAAATTGGAATGTTTGGGATATTTTGAAAACTGGAGGCAGGTTTGGGACAAATGTGACCAAACGCTGCTTTCAGTACTTGGCATATGTTATTATAAAAAAGTCGCAATTTCAAACTGCGAATACGTGCAGAGAGCCAGAATTTGGCTCCATAATATGGCTCAGGCCTCGAAATTGGGATATTTGGGATATTTTGAAAACTGCAGGGGAGTTTGTGCAAAATGTGACTCACTGCCGCTTTCAGGACTTGGCAAATGTTAGGTATAAAAAGTCGTAAATTCAAACTGCGAATACGTGCAGAGAGCCAGAATTTGGATCCAAAATATGACTCAGGCCTCGAAATTGAGAAGTTTGGGATATTTTGAAAACTGCAGGGGAGTTTGGGACAAATATGACCAAACGCCGCTGCAGTACTTGGCATATGTTGGGTATAAAAAGTTGTAATTTCAAACTGCGAATACGTACAGAGAGCTTGAATTTGGCTCCAAAATATGGCTCAGGCCTCGAAATTGGGATGTTTGTGATATTTTGAAAACTGCAGGGGAGTTTGTCCAAAATGTGACTCACTGCCGCATCAAGTAGTTGGCATATGTTGGGTATAAAAATTCATAATATCACACTGCGAATACGTGCAGAGAGCCAGAATTTGGCTCCAAAATATGGCTCAAACCCCGAAATTGGGATATTAGGGATATTTTGAAAACTGCAGGGAGGTTTGGGACAAATGTGACCAAACGCCGGTTTCAGTAGTTGGCATATGTTGGGTATAAAAAAGTCGCAATTTCAAACTGCGAATACGTGCAGAGAGCCAAAATTTGGCTCCAAAATATGGCTCAGGCCTCGAAATTGGGATATTTGGGATATTTCGAAAACTGCAGGGGAGTTTGTGCAAAATGTGACTCACTGCCGCTTTCAGGACTTGGCATATGTTGGGTATAAAAAGTCGTAATATAAAACTGCGAATATGTGCATAGAGCCAGAATTTGGCTCCAAAATATGGCTCAGACCTCGAAATTGGGATGTTTGGGTTATTTTGAAAACTGGAGGGAGGTTTGGGACAAATGTGACCAAACGCCGCTTTCAGTACTTGGCATATGTTGGGTATAAAAAGTCGTAACTTAAAACTGCGAATACGTGCAGAGAGCCAGAATTTGACTCCAAAATATGGCTCGGGCCTCGAAATTGGGATATTTGGGATTTTTTCCAAAACTGCAGGGGAGTTTGTGCAAAATATGACTCATTGCCGCTTTCAGGACTTGGCATATGTTTGGTATATAAAGTCGTAATATCAAACTGCGAATACGTGCATAGAGCCAGAATTTGGCTCCAAAATATGGCTCAGGCCTCGAAATTGGGATGTTTGAAATAATTTGAAAACTGGAGGGAGGTTTGGGACAAATGTGACCAAAAGCCGCTTTCAGTACTTGGCATATGTTGGGTATAAAAAGTCGTAACTTCAATCTGCGAATACGTACAGAGAGCCTGAATTTGGCTCCAAAATATGGCTCAGGCCTCGAAATTGGGATATTTGGGATATTTCGAAAACTGCAGGGGAGTTTGTGCAAAATGTGACTCACTGCCGCTTTCAGGACTTGGCATATATTACTTTAAAAAGTCGTAATTTCAAACTGCGAATACATGCAGAGAGCCAGAATTTGGCTCCAAATTATGACTCAGGCCTCGAAATTGGGAAGTTTGGGATATTTTGAAAACTGCAGGGGAGTTTGGGACAAATATGACCAAACGCCGCTTTCAGTACTTGGCATATGTTGGGTATAAAAAGTCGTAATTTCAAACTGCGAATACGTGCAGAGAGCCAGAATTTGGCTCTAAATATGGCTCAGGCCTCGATATTGGGATGTTTGGGACACTTTGAAACATGCAGGAATGTTTGGGACAAATGTGACCAAACGCCGCTTTCAGTACTTCGCATATGTTGGGTATAAAAAAGTCGTAATTTCAAACTGCGAATACGTGCAGAGAGCCAGAATTTGTTTCCAAAATAAGGCTCAGGCCTCGAAATTGGGATGTTTGGGATATTTTGAAAACTGCAGGGGAGTTTGTGCAAAATGTGACTCACTGCTGCGTCCAATACTTTGCATATGTTGGGTATAAAAAGTCGTAATATCAAACTGCGAATACGTGCAGAGAGCCAGAATTTGTTTCCAAAACATGGCTCCGGCCTCGAAATTGGGACTTTAGGGATATTTTGAAAACTGCAGGGAGGTTTGGGACAAATGTGACCAAACGCCGCTTTCAGTACTTGGCATATGTTGAGTATAAAAAGTTGTAATTTCAAACTGCGAATACGTGCAGAGAGACAGAATTTGGCTCCAAAATATGGTTCAGGCCTCGAAATTGGGATATTTGGGATATTTCGAAAACTGCAGGGGAGTTTGAGCAAAATGTGACTCACTGCCGCTTCAGGACTTGGCATATGTTTGGTATAAAAAGTCATAATATCAAACTGCGAATACGTGCATAAAGCCAGAATTTGGCTCCAAAATATAGCTCAGGCCTCGAAATTGGAATGTTTGGGATATTTTGAAAACTGGAGGCAGGTTTGGGACAAATGTGACCAAACGCTGCTTTCAGTACTTGGCATATGTTATTATAAAAAAGTCGCAATTTCAAACTGCGAATACGTGCAGAGAGCCAGAATTTGGCTCCATAATATGGCTCAGGCCTCGAAATTGGGATATTTGGGATATTTTGAAAACTGCAGGGGAGTTTGTGCAAAATGTGACTCACTGCCGCTTTCAGGACTTGGCAAATGTTAGGTATAAAAAGTCGTAAATTCAAACTGCGAATACGTGCAGAGAGCCAGAATTTGGCTCCAAAATATGGCTCAAGCCTCGAAATTGGGATATTTGGAATATTTTGAAAACTGCAGGGAGGTTTGGGACAAATGTGACCAAACGCCGCTTTCAGTACTTGGCATATGTTGGGTATAAAAAAGTCGCAATTTCAAACTGCGAATACGTGCAGTGCCAAAATTTGGCCCCAAAATATGGCTCAGGCCTCGAAATTGGGATATTTGGGATATTTCGAGAACTGCAGGGGAGTTTGTGCAAAATGTGACTCACTGCCACGTTCAGGACTTGGCATATGTTGGGTATAAAAAGTCGTAATATCAAACTGCGAAAACGTGCAGAGAGCCAGAATTTAGCTCCAAAATATGGCTCAGGCCTCGAAATTGGGATGTTTGGGATATTTTGAAAACTGGAGGGAGGTTTGGGACAAATGTGACCAAACGCCGCTTTCAGTACTTGGCATATGATGGGTATAAAAAGTCGTAATTTAAAACTGCGAATACGTGCAGAGAGACAGAATTTGGCTCCAAAATATTGCTCAGGCCTCGAAATTGGGATGTTTGGGATATTTTGAAAACTGGAGGGAGGTTTGGGACAAATGTGACAAAACGCCGCTTTCAGTACTTGGCATATGTTGAGTATAAAAAGTTGTAATTTCAAACTGCGAATACGTACAGAGAGAGCTTGAATTTGGCTCCAAAATATGGCTCAGGCCTCGAAATTGGGATGTTTGTGATATTTTGAAAACTGCAGGGGAGTTTGTCCAAAATGTGACTCACTGCCGCATCAAGTACTTGGCATATGTTGGGTATAAAAAGTCGTAATATCATACTGCGAATACGTGCAGAGAGCCAGAATTTGGCTCCAAAATATGGCTCAGGCCTCGAAATTGGGATATTAGGGATATTTTGAAAACTGCAGGGAGGTTTGGGACAAATGTGACCAAACGCCGCTTTCAGTAGTTGGCATATGTTGGGTATAAAAAAGTCGCAATTTCAAACTGCGAATACGTGCAGAGAGCCAAAATTTAGTTCCAAAATATGGCTCAGGCCTCGAAATTGGGATATTTGGGATATTTTTAAAACAGCAGGGGAGTTTGTGCAAAATGTGACTCACTGCCGCTTTCAGGACTTGCCATATGTTGGGTATAAAAAGTCGTAATATAAAATTGCGAATATGTGCATAGAGCCAGAATTTGGCTCCAAATTATGACTCAGGCCTCGAAATTGGGAAGTTTGGGATATTTTGAAAACTGCAGGGGAGTTTGGGACAAATATGACCAAACGCCGCTTTCAGTACTTGGCATATGTTGGGTATAAAATGTCGTAATTTCAAACTGCGAATACGTGCAGAGAGCCAGAATTTGGCTCCAAAATATGGCTCAGGCCTCGATATTGGGATGTTTGGGACATTTTGAAACCTGCAGGAATGTTTGGGACAAATGTGACCAAACGCCGCTTTCAGTACTTTGCATATGTTGGGTATAAAAAAGTTGTAATTTCAAACTGCGAATACTTGCAGAGAGCCAGAATTTGTTTCCAAAATAAGGCTCAGGCCTCGAAATTGGGATGTTTGGGATATTTTGAAAACTGCAGGGGAGTTTGTGCAAAATGTGACTCACTGCTGCGTCTAATACTTTGCATATGTTGGGTATAAAAATTCGTAATATAAAACTGCGAATACTTGCAGAGTCAGAATTTGGCTCCAAAACATGGCTCCGGCCTCGAAATTGGGACTTTAGGGATATTTTGAAAACTACAGGGAAGTTTGGGACAAATGTGACCAAACGCCGCTTTCTGTAGTTGGCATATGTTAGGTATAAAAAAGTCGCAATTTCAAACTGTGAATACGTGCAGAGAGCCAGAATTTGGCTCCATAATATGGCTCAGGCCTCGAAATTGGGATATTTGGGATATTTTGAAAACTGCAGGGGAGTTTGTGCAAAATGTGACTCACTGCCGCTTTCAGGACTTGGCATATGTTGGGTATAAAAAGTCGTAATATAAAATTGCGAATATGTGCATAGAGCCAGAATTTGGCTCCAAAATATGGCTCAGACCTCGAAATTGGGATGTTTGGGTTATTTTGAAAACTGGAGGGAGGTTTGGGACAAATGTGACCAAACGCCGCTTTCTGTAGTTGGCATATGTTAGGTATAAAAAAGTCGCAATTTCAAACTGCGAATACGTGCAGAGAGCCAGAATTTGGCTCCATAATATGGCTCAGGCCTCGAAATTGGCATATTTGGGATATTTTGAAAACTGCAGGGGAGTTTGTGCAAAATGTGACTCACTGCCGCGTCAAGTACTTGGCATATGTTGGGTATAAAAAGTCGTAATATCACACTGCGAATACGTGCAGAGAGCCAGAATTTGGCTCCAAAATATGGCTCAGGCCTCGAAATTGGGATGTTTGGGATATTTTGAAAACTGCAGGGAGGTTTGGGACAATTGTGACCAAACACCGCTTTCAGTAGTTTGCATATGTTGGGTATAAAAAAGTTGCAATATCAAACTGCGAATACGTGCAGAGAGCCAAAATTTGGCTCCAAAATATGGCTCAGGTTTCGAAATTGGGATATTTGGGATATTTCGAAAACTGCAGGGGAATTTGTGCAAAATGTGACTCACTGCCGCTTTCAGGACATGTCATATATTACTTTAAAAAGTCGTAATTTCAAACTGCGAATACGTGCAGAGAGCCAGAATTTGGCTCCAAATTATGACTCAGGCCTCGAAATTGGGAAGTTTGGGATATTTTGAAAACTGCAGGGGAGTTTCGGACAAATATGACCAAACGCCGCTTTCAGTACTTGGCATATGTTGGGTATAAAAAGTCGTAATTTCAAACTGCGAATACGTGTAGAGAGCCAGAATTTGGCTCCAAAATATGGCTCAGGCCTCGATATTGGGATGTTTGGGACATTTTGAAACCTGCAGGAATGTTTGGGACAAATGTGACCAAACGCCGCTTTCAGTACTTCGCATATGTTGGGTATAAAAAAGTCGTAATTTCAAACTGCGAATACGTGCAAAGAGCCAGAATTTGTTTCCAAAATAAGGCTCAGGCCTCGAAATTGGGATGTTTGGAATATTTTGAAAATTGCAGGGGAGTTTGTGCAAAATGTGACTCACTGCTGCGTCCAATACTTCGCATATGTTGGGTATAAAAAGTCGTAATATCAAACTGCGAATACGTGCAGAGAGCCAGAATTTGGCTCCAAAACATGGCTCCGGGCTCGAAATTGGGATTTTAGGGATATTTTGAAAACTGCAGGGAGGTTTGGTACAATTGTGACCAAACGCCGCTTTCTGTAGTTGGCATATGTTGGGTATAAAAACGTCGCAATTTCAAACTGCGAATACGTGCAGAGAGCCAGAATTTGGCTCCAAAATATGGCTCAGGCCTCGAAATTGGGATATTTGGGATTTTTCGAAAACTGCAGGGGAGTTTGTGCAAAATGTGACTCATTGCCTCTTTCATGACTTGGCATATGTTGGGTATAAAAATTCGTAATATCAAACTGCGAATACGTGCATATAGCCAGAATTTGGCTCCAAAATATAGCTCAGGCCTCGAAATTGGCATGTTTGGGATATTTTGAAAACTGGAGGGAGGTTTGGGATAAATGTGACCAAACGCCGCTTTCACTACTTGGCATATGTTGGGTATAAAAAGTCGTAACTTCAAACTGCGAATACGTACAGAGAGCCTGAATATGGCTCCAAAATATGGCTCAGGCCTCGAAATTGGGATATTTGGGATATTTTGAAAACTGCAGGGGAGTTTGTGCAAAATGTGACTCACTGCCGTTTTCAGGACTGTGCATATGTAAGGTATAAAAAGTCTCAATTTTAAACTCCGAATACGTGCAGAGAGCCAGAATTTGGCTCCAAAATATGACTCAGGCCTCGAAATTGGTTAGTTTGGGATATTTTGAAAACTGCAGGAGAGTTTGGGACAAATATGACCAAACGCCGTTTTCAGTACTTGGCATATGTTGGGTATAAAAAGTAGTAATTTCAAACTGCGAATACGTGCAGAGAGCCAGAATTTGTTTCCAAAATATGGCTCAGGCCTAGAAATTGAGATGTTTGGGATATTTTGAAAACTGCAGGGGAGTTTGTGCAAAATGTGACTCACTGCTGCGTCCAATACTTTGCATATGTTGGGTATAAAAAGTCGAAATATCAAACTGCGAATACGTGCAGAGAGCCAGAATTTGGCTCCAAAATATGGCTCAGGCCTCGAAATTGGGATATTAGGGATATTTTGAAAACTGCAGGGAGGTTTGGGACAAATGTGACCAAACGCCGCTTTCAGTAGTTGGCATATGTTGGGTATAAAAAAGTCGCAATTTCAAACTGCGAATACGTGCAGAGAGCCAAAATTTAGCTCCAAAATATGGCTCAGGCCTCGAAATTGGGATATTTGGGATATTTTTAAAACTGCAGGGGAGTTTGTGCAAAATGTGACTCACTGCCGCTTTCAGGACTTGGCATATGTTGGGTATAAAAAGTCGTAATATAAAATTGCGAATATATGCATAGAGCCAGAATTTGGCTCCAAATTATGACTCAGGCCTCGAAATTGGGAAGTTTGGGATATTTTGAAAACTGCAGGGGAGTTTGGGACTAATATGACCAAACGCCGCTTTCAGTATTTGGCATATGTTGGGTATAAAATGTCGTAATTTCAAACTGCGAATACGTGCAGAGAGCCAGAATTTGGCTCCAAAATATGGCTCAGGCCTCGATATTGGGATGTTTGGGACATTTTGAAACCTGCAGGAATGTTTGGGACAAATGTGACCAAACGCCGCTTTCAGTACTTCGCATATGTTGGGTATAAAAAAGTTGTAATTTCAAACTGCGAATACTTGCAGAGAGCCAGAATTTGTTTCCAAAATAAGGCTCAGGCCTTGAAATTGGGATGTTTGGGATATTTTGAAAACTGCAGGGGAGTTTGTGCAAAATGAGACTCACTGCTGCGTCTAATGCTTGGCATATGTTGGGTATAAAAAGTCGTAATATAAAACTGCGAATACTTGCAGAGAGTCAGAATTTGGCTCCAAAACATGGCTCCGGCCTCGAAATTGGGACTTTAGGGATATTTTGAAAACTGCAGGGAAGTTTGGGACAAATGTGACCAAACGCCGCTTTCTGTAGTTGGCATATGTTAGGTATAAAAAAGTCGCAATTTCAAACTGCGAATACGTGCAGAGAGCCAGAATTTGGCTCCATAATATGGCTCAGGCCTCGAAATTGGGATATTTGGGATATTTTGAAAACTGCAGGAGAGTTTGTGCAAAATGTGACTCACTGCCGCTTTCAGGACTTGGCATATGTTGGGTATAAAAAGTCGTAATATAAAATTGCGAATTTGTGCTTAGAGCCAGAATTTGGCTCCAAAATATGGCTCAGACCTCGAAATTGGGATGTTTTGGTTATTTTGAAAACTGGAGGGAGGTTTGGGACAAATGTGACCAAACGCCGAATTCTGTAGTTGGCATATGTTAGGTATAAAAAAGTCGCAATTTCAAACTGCGAATACGTGCAGAGAGCCAGAATTTGGCTCCATAATATGGCTCAGGCCTCGAAATTGGGATATTTGGGATATTTTGAAAACTGCAGGGGAGTTTGTGCAAAATGTGACTCACTGCCGCGTCAAGTACTTGGCATATGTTGGGTATAAAAAGTCGTAATATCACTCTGCGAATACGTGCAGAGAGCCAGAATTTGGCTCCAAAATATGGCTCAGGCCTCGAAATTGGGATGTTTGGGATATTTTGAAAACTGCAGGGAGGTTTGGTACAATTGTGACCAAACGCCGCTTTCTGTAGTTGGCATATGTTAGGTATAAAAAGTCGTAATTTCAAACTGCGAATACGTGCAGAGAGCCAGAATTTGGCTCCAAAATATGACTCAGGCCTCGAAATTGAGAAGTTTGGGATATTTTGAAAACTGCAGGGGATTTTGGGACAAATATGACCAAACGCCGATTTCACTACTTGGCATACGTTGGATATAAAAAGTCATAACTTAAAACTGCGAATACGTGCAGAGAGCTAGAATTTGGCTCCAAAATATGGCTCAGGCCTCGAAATTGGGATATTTGGGATTTTTCGAAAACTGCAAAGGAGTTTGTGCAAAATGTGACTCATTGCCTCTTTCAGGACTTGGTATATGTTGGGTATAAAAAGTCGTAACTTCAAACTGCGAATACGTACAGAGAGCCTGAATTTGGCTCCAAAATATGGCTCAGGCCTCGAAATTCGGATATTTGGGATATTTCGAAAACTGCAGGGGAGTTTGTGCAAAATGTGACTCACTGCCGCTTTCAGGACTTGGCATATATTACTTTAAAAAGTCATAATTTCAAACTGCGAATACGTGCAGAGAGCCAGAATTTGGCTCCAAATTATGACTCAGGCCTCGAAATTGGGAAGTTTGGGATATTTTGAAAACTGCAGGGGAGTTTGGGACAAATATAACCAAACGCCGCTTTCAGTAGTTGGCATATGTTGGGTATAAATAAGTCGCAATTTCAAACTGCGAATACGTGCAGAGAGCCAGAATTTGGCTCCAAAATATGGCTCAGGCCTCGAAATTAGGATGTTTGGGATATTTTGAAAACTGCTGGGGAGTTTGTGCAAAATGTGACTCTCTGCCGCTTTCAGTACTTGGCATATGTTGGGTATAATAAGTTGTAATTTCAAACTGCGAATACGTGCAAAGACCCAGAATTTGGCTCCAAAATATGGCTCAGGCCTCGATATTGAGATGTTTGGGACATTTTAAAACCTGGAGGAATGTTTGGGACAAATGTGATCAAACGCCGCTTTCAGTACTTCGCATATGTTGGGTATAAAAAAGTCGTAATTTCAAACTGCGAATACGTGCAGAGAGCCAGAATTTGTTTCCAAAATAAGGCTCAGGCCTCGAAATTGGGATGTTTGGAATATTTTGAAAACTGCAGGGGAGTTTGTGCAAAATGTGACTCACTGCTGCGTCCAATACTTTGCATATGTTGGGTATAAAAAGTCGTAATATCAAACTGCGAATACGTGCAGAGAGCCAGAATTTGGCTCCAAAACATGGCTCCTGCCTCGAAATTGGGATTTTAGGGATATTTTGAAAACTGCAGGGTGGATTGGGACAATTGTGACCAAACGCCGCTTTCTGTAGTTGGCATATGTTGGGTATAAAAAAGTCGCTATTTCAAACTGCGAATACGTGCAGAGAGCCAGAATTTGGCTCCAAAATATGGCTCAGGCCTTGAAATTGGGATATTTTGGATATTTCGAAAACTGCAGGGGAGTTTGTGCAAAATGTGACTCACTGCCGCTTTCAGGACTTGGTATATGTTAGGTATAAAAAGTCGTAATATCAAACTTCGAATACGAGCATAGAGCCAGAATTTGGCTCCAAAATATGACTCAGGCCTCGAAATTGAGAAGTTTGGGATATTTTGAAAACTGCAGGGGAGTTTGGGACAAATATGACCAAATGCCGCTTTCAGTACTTGGGATATGTTGGGTATAAAAAGTCGCAATTTCAAACTGCGAATACGTGCAGAGAGCCAGAATTTGGCCCCAAAATATGGCTCAGGCCTCGAAATTGGGATATTTCGAGAACTGCAGGGGAGTTTGTGCAAAATTTGACTCACTGCCGCTTTCAGTACTTGGCATATGTTGGGTATAAAAAGTCGCAATTTCAAACTGCGAATACGTGCAGAGAGCCAGAATTTGGCCCCAAAATATGGCTCAGGCCTCGAAATTGGGATATTTGGGATATTTCGAGAACTGCAGGGGAGTTGGGTATAAAAAGGTAGCAATTTCAAACTGCGAATACGTGCAGAGAGCCAGAATTTGGCCCCAAAATATGGCTCAGGCCTCGAAATTCGGATGTTTGGGATATTTTGAAAACTGGAGGGAGGTTTGGGACAAATGTGACAAAACGCCGCTTTCAGCACTTGGCATATATAGGGTATAAAAAATTCGCAATTTCAAACTGCGAATACTTGCAGAGAGCCAGATTTTGGCTCCAAAATATGGCTCAGGCCTCGAAATTGGGATATTTGGGATATTTTGAAAACTGAAGGGGAGTTTGTGCAAAATGTGACTCACTGCCGGTTTCAGTACTTGGCATATGTTGGGTATAAAATTCGTAATATGAAACTGCGAATACGTGCAGAGAGCCAGAATTTGGCTCCAAAATATGGCTCAGGCCTCGAAACTGGGATGTTTGGGATATTTTGAAAACTGGAGGGAGGTTTGGGACAAATGTGACGAAACGCCGCTTTCAGTACTTAGGCATATGTTTGGTATAAAAAGTCGTAATTTAAAACTGCGAATACGTGCAGAGAGCCAGAATTTGGCTCCAAAATATTGCTCAGGCCTCGAAATTGGGATGTTTGGAATATTTTGAAAACTGGAGAGAGGTTTGGGACAAATGTGACCAAACGCCGCTTTCAGTACTTGGCATATGTTCAGTATAAAAAGTTGTAATTTCAAACTGCGAATACGTACAGAGAGCTTGAATTTTGCTCCAAAATATGGCTCAGGCCTCGAAATTGGGATGTTTGGGATATTTTGAAAACTGTATTGGAGGTTGTGCAAAATGTGACTCACTGCCGCATCAAGTACTTGGCATATGTTGGGTATAAAAAGTCGTAATATCAAACTGCGAATGCGTGCAGAGAGCCAGAATTTGGCTCCAAAATATGGCTCAGGCCTCGAAATTGGGATGTTTGGGATATTTTGAAAACTGGAGGGAGGTTTGGGACATATGTGACCAAACGCCGCTTTCAGTACTTGGCATATGTTGGGTATAAAAAGTCGTAACTTAAAACTGCGAATACGTGCAGAGAGCCAGAATTTGGCTCCAAAATATGGCTCAGGCCTCGAAATTGGGATATTAGGGATATTTTGAAAACTGCACGGAGGTTTGGGACATATGTGACCAAACACCACTTTCAGTAGTTGGCATATATTGGGTATAAAAAAGTCGCAATTTCAAACTGCGAATACGTGCAGAGAGCCAGAATTTGGCTCCAAAATATGGCTCAGGCCTCGAAATTGGAATATTTGGGATATTTCGAAAACTGCATGGGAGTTTGTGCAAAATGTGACTCATTGCGGCTTTCAGGACTTGGCATATGTTGGGTATAAAAAGTCGTAATATCAAACTGCGAATACGTGCATAGAGCCAGAATTTGGCTCCAAAATATGGCTCAGGCCTCGAAATTGGGATATTTGGGATTTTTCGAAAACTGCAGGGGAGTTTGTGCAAAATGTGACTCATTGCCGCTTTCAGGACTTGGCATATGTTGGGTATAAAAAGTCGTAATTTCAAACTGCGAATACGTGCATAGAGCCAGAATTTGGCTCCAAAATATGGCTCAGGCCTCGAAATTGGATTGTTTGGGATATTTTGAAAACTGGAGGGATTTTTGGGACAAATGTAACCAAACGCCGCTTTCAGTACTTGGCATATGTTGGGTATAAAAAGTCGTAATATCAAACTGCGAATACGTACAGAGAGCCTGAATTTGGCTCCAAAATATGGCTCAGGCCTCGAAATTGGGATATTTGGGATATTTCGAAAACTGCAGGGGAGTTTGTGCCAAATGTGTCTCACTGCCGCTTTCAGGACTTGGCATATGTTGGGTATAAAAATTCGTAATTTAAAACTGCGAATACATGCAGAGAGCCAGAATTTGGCTCCAAAATATTGCTCAGGCCTCGAAATTGGGATGTTTGGGATATTTTGAAAACTGCAGGGAAGTTTGTGCAAAATGTGACTCACTGCCGCTTTCAGTACTTGGCATATGTTGGGTATAAAAAGTCGTAATATCAAACTGCGAATACATGTAGAGAGCCAGAATTTGGTTGCAAAATATGGCTCAGGTCTCGAAATTTGGATGTTTGGGATATTTTGAAACCTGGAGGGAGGTTTGGGACAAATGTGACCAAATGCCGCTTTCAGCACTTGGCATATATTGGGTATAAAAAAAGTAGCAATTTCGAACTGCGAATACGTGCAGAGAGTCAGAATTTGGCTCCAAAATATGGCTCAGGCCTCGAAATTGGGATATTTGGCATATTTTGAAAAGTGTAGGGGAGTTTGTGCAAAATGTGACTCACTGCCGCTTTCAGTACTTGGCATATGTTGGGTATAAAATTCGTAATATGAAACTGCGAATACGTGCAGAGAGCCAGAATTTGGCTCCAAAATATGGCTCAGGCCTCAGAATTGGGATGTTTGGGATATTTTGAAAACTGCAGAGGAGTTTGTGCAAAATCTTACTACTTGCCGCTTTCAGGACTTGGCACATGTTGGGTATAAAAAGTCGTAATTTAAAACAGCGAATACGTGCAGAGAGCCAGAATTTGGCTCCAAAATATTGCTCAGGCCTCGAATTTGGGATGTTTGGGATATTTTGAAAACTGCAGGGGAGTTTGTGCAAAATGTGACTCTGCCGCTTACTGGACTTGGCATATGTTGGGTATAAAAAGTCGTAATATCAAACTGCGAATACGTGCATAGAGACAGAATTTGGCTCCAAAATATGGCTCAGGCCTCGAAATTGGGATGTTTGGGATATTTTGAAAACTGGAGGGAGGTTTGGGGCAAATGTGACCAAATGCGGCTTTCAGTACTTGGCATATGTTGGGTATAAAAATTCGTAACTTAAAACTGCGAATACGTGCAGAGAGCCAGAATTTAGCTCCAAAATATGGCTCAGGCCTCAAAATTGGGATTTTTGGGATATTTCGAAAACTGCAGGGGAGTTTGTGCAAAATGTGACTCACTGCCGCTTTCAGGACTTGGCATATGTTTGGTATAAAAAGTCGTAATATCAAACTGCGAATACTTGCATAGAGCCAGAATTTGGCTCCAAAATATGACTCAGGCCTCGAAATTGGGATGTTTGGGATATTTTGAAAACTGGAGGGAGGTTTGGGACAAATGTGACCAAACGCCGCTTTCAGTACTTGGAATATGTTGGTTATAAAAAGTCGTAACTTAAAACTGCGAATACGTGCAGAGAGCCAGAATTTGGCTCCAAAATATGGCTCAGGCCTCGAAATTGGGATATTTGGGATTTTTCGAAAACTGCAAAGGAGTTTGTGCAAAATGTGACTCATTGCGGCTTTCAGGACTTGGCATATGTTGGGTATAAAAATTCGTAATATCAAACTGCGAATACGTGCATAGAGCCAGTATTTGGCTCCAAAATATGGCTCAGGCCTCGAAATTGGGATGTTTTGGTTATTTTGAAAACTGGAGGGATGTTTGGGACAAATGTGACCAAACGCCGCTTTCAGTACTTAGCATATGTTGGGTATAAAAAGTCGTAACTTCAAACTGCGAATACGTACAGAGAGCCTGAATTTGGCTCCAAAATATGGCTCAGGCCTCGAAATTGGTATATTTGGGATATTTCGAAAACTGCAGGGGAGTTTGTGCAAAATGTGACTCACTGCCGCTTTCAGGACTTGGCATATGTTGGGTATAAAAAGTCGTAATATCAAACTGCTAATACATGTAGAGAGCCAGAATTTGGCTCCAAAATATGGCTCAGGCCTCGAAATTGGGATGTTTGTGATATTTTGAAAACTGGAGGGATATTTGGGACAAATGTGACCAAACGCCGCTTTCAGCACTTGGCATATGTTGGGTAAAAAAAAGTCCCAATTTCAAACTGCGAATACGAGCAGAGAGCCAAAATTTGGCTCCAAAATATGGCTCAGGCTTCGAAATTGGGATATTTGGGATATTTCGAAAACTGCAGGGGAGTTTGTGCAAAATGTGACTCACTGCCGCTTTCAGGACTTGGCATATGTTGGGTATAAAAAGTCGTAATATAAAACTGCGAATACGTGCATAGAGCCAGAATTTGGCTCCAAAATATGGCTCAGGCCTCGAAATTGGGATGTTTGGGATATTTTGAAAACTGGAGGGAGGTTTGGGACAAATGTGACCAAACGCTGCTTTCAGTACTTGGCATATGTTGGTTATAAAAAGTCGTAACTTAAAACTGCGAATACGTGCAGAGAGCCAGAATTTGGCTCCAAAATATGGCTCAGGCCTCGAAATTGGGATATTAGGGATATTTTGAAAACTGCACGGAGGTTTGGGACATATGTGACCAAACACCACTTTCAGTAGTTGGCATATATTGGGTATAAAAAAGTCGCAATTTCAAACTGCGAATACGTACAGAGAGCCAGAATTTGGCTCCAAAATATGGCTAAGGCCTCGAAATTGGAATATTTGGGATATTTCGAAAACTGCATGGGAGTTTGTGCAAAATGTGACTCACTGCCGCTTTCAGGACTTGGCATATGTTGGGTATAAAAAGTCGTAATATCAAACTGCGAAAACGTGCATTGAGCCAGAATTTGGCTCCAAAATATGGCTCAGGCTTCGAAATTGGGATGTTTGGGATATTTTGAAAACGGGAGGGAGGTTTGGGACAAATGTGACCAAACGCCGCTTTCAGTATTTGGAATATGTTGGGGATAAAAAGCCGTAATTTCAAACTGCGAATACGTATAGAGAGCCTGAATTTGGCTCCAAAATATGGCTCAGGCCTCGAAATTGCGATATTAGGGATATTTTGAAAACTGCAGGAAGGTTTGAGACAAATGTGACCAAACGCCGCTTTCAGTAGTTGGCATATGTTGGGTATAAAAAAGTCGCAATTTCAAACTGCGAATACGAGCAGAGAGCCAAAATTTGGCTCCAAAATATGGCTCAGGCCTCGAAATTGGGATATTTGGGATTTTTCGAAAACTGCAAAGGAGTTTGTGCAAAATGTGACTCATTGCGGCTTTCAGGACTTGGCTTATGTTGGGTATAAAAAGTCGTAATATCAAACTGCGAATACGTGCATAGAGCCAGAATTTGGCTCCAAAATATGGCTCAGGCCTCGAAATTGGGATATTTGGGATTTTTCGAGAACTGCAGGGGAGTTTGTGCAAAATGTGACTCATTGCCGCTTTCAGGACTTGGCATATGTTGGATATAAAAAGTCGTAATATCAAACTGCGAATACGTGCATAGAGCCAGAATTTGGCTCCAAAATATGGCTCAGGCCTCGAAATTGGGATGTTTGGGATATTTTGAAAACTGGAGGGAGGTTTGGGACAAATGTGACCAAACGCCGCTTTCAGTACTTGGCATATGTTGGGTATAAAAAGTCGTAATATCAAACTGCGAATACGTACAGAGAGCCTGAATTTGGCTCCAAAATATGGCTCAGGCCTCGAAATTGGGATATTTGGGATATTTCGAAAACTGCAGGGGAGTTTGTGCAAAATGTGTCTCACTGCCGCTTTCAGGACTTGGCATATGTTGGGTATAAAAATTCGTAATTTAAAACTGCGAATACATGCAGAGAGCCAGAATTTGGTTGCAAAATATGGCTCAGGCCTCGAAATTTGGATGTTTGGGATATTTTGAAAACTGCAGGGAAGTTTGTGCAAAATGTGACTCACTGCCGCTTTAAGTACTTGGCATATGTTGGGTATAAAATTCGTAATATGAAACTGCGAATACGTGCAGAGAGCCAGAATTTGGCTCCAAAATATGGCTCAGGCCTCGAAATTGGGATGTTTGGGATATTTTGAAAACTGCAGAGGAGTTTGTGCAAATCTTACTACTTGCCGCTTTCAGGACTTGGCATATGTTGGGTATAAAAAGTCGTAATTTAAAACAGCGAATACGTGCAGAGAGCCAGAATTTGGCTCCAAAATATTGCTCAGGCCTCGAATTTGGGATGTTTGGGATATTTTGAAAACTGCAGGGGAGTTTGTGAAAAATGTGACTCACTGCCACTTACGGGACTTGGCATATGTTGGGTTTAAAAAGTCGTAATATCAAACTGCGAATACGTGCATAGAGACAGAATTTGGCTCCAAAATATGGCTCAGGCCTCGAAATTGGGATGTTTGGGATATTTTGAAAAATAGCGGGAGGTTTGGGGCAAATGTGACCAAACGCCGCTTTCAGTACTTGGCATATGTTGGGTATAAAAAGTCGTAACTTAAAACTGCGAATACGTGCAGAGAGCCAGAATTTAGCTCCAAAATATAGCTCAGGCCTCAAAATTGGGATATTTGGGATTTTTCGAAAACTGCAGGGGAGTTTGTGCAAAATGTGACTCACTGCCGCTTTCAGGACTTGGCATATGTTTGGTATAAAAAGTCGTAATATCAAACTGCGAATACTTGCATAGAGCCAGAATTTGGCTCCAAAATATGACTCAGGCCTCGAAATTGGGATGTTTGGGATACTTTGAAAACTGGAGGGAGGTTTGGGACAAATGTGACCAAACGCTGCTTTCAGTACTTGGCATATGATGGTTATAAAAAGTCGTAACTTAAAATAGCGAATACGTGCAGAGAGCCAGAATTTGGCTCCAAAATATGGCTCAGGCCTCGAAATTGGGATATTTGGGATTTTTCGAAAACTGCAAAGGAGTTTGTGCAAAATATGACTCATTGCGGCTTTCAGGACTTGGCATATGTTGGGTATAAAAACTCGTAATATCAAACTGCGAATACTTGCATAGAGCCAGAATTTGGCTCCAAAATATGGCTCAGGCCTCGAAATTGGGATGTTTGGGATATTTTGAAAACTGCAGAGGAGTTTGTGCAAATCTTACTACTTGCCGCTTTCAGGACTTGGCATATGTTGGGTATAAAAAGTCGTAATTTAAAACAGCGAATACGTGCAGAGAGCCAGAATTTGGCTCCAAAATATTGCTCAGGCCTCGAATTTGGGATGTTTGGGATATTTTGAAAACTGGAGGGAGGTTTGGGACAAATGTGACCAAACGCCGCTTTCAGTACTTGGCATATGTTGGGTATAAAAAGTCGTAATATCAAACTGCGAATACGTACAGAGAGCCTGAATTTGGCTCCAAAATATGGCTCAGGCCTCGAAATTGGGATATTTGGGATATTTCGAAAACTGCAGGGAAGTTTGTGCAAAATGTGACTCACTGCCGCTTTCAGTACTTGGCATATGTTGGGTATAAAAATTCGTAATATCAAACTGCGAATACATGTAGAGAGCCAGAATTTGGTTGCAAAATATGGCTCAGGCCTCGAAATTGGGATGTTTGGGATATTTTGAAACCTGGAGGGAGGTTTGGGACAAATATGACCAAACGCCGCTTTCAGCACTTGGCATATATTGGGTATAAAAAGTCATAACTTAAAACTGCGAATACGTACAGAGAGCCTGAATTTGGCTCCAAAATATTGCTCAGGCCTCGAAATTGGGATATTTGGGATATTTCGAAAACTGCAGGGGAGTTTGTGCAAAATGTGACTCACTGCCGCTTTCAGGACTTGGCATATGTTTGGTATAAAAAGTCGTAATATCAAACTGCGAATACTTGCATAGAGCCAGAATTTGGCTCCAAAATATGACTCAGGCCTCGAAATTGGGATGTTTGGGATATTTTGAAAACTGGAGGGAGGTTTGGGACAAATGTGACCAAACGCCGCTTTCAGTACTTGGCATATGTTGGGTATAAAAAGTCGTAACTTAAAACTGCGAATACGTGCAGAGAGCCAGAATTTGGATCCAAAATATGGCTCAGGCCTCGAAATTGGGATATTTGGGATTTTTCGAAAACTGCAAAGGAGTTTGTGCAAAATGTGACTCACTGCCGCTTTCAGTACTTGGCATATGTTGGGTATAAAATTCGTAATATGAAACTGCGAATACGTGCAGAGAGCCAGAATTTGGCTCCAAAATATGGCTCAGGCCTCGAAATTGGGATGTTTGGGATATTTTGAAAACTGCAGAGGAGTTTGTGCAAATCTTACTACTTGCCGCTTTCAGGACTTGGCATATGTTGGGTATAAAAAGTCGTAATTTAAAACAGCGAATACGTGCAGAGAGCCAGAATTTGGCTCCAAAATATTGCTCAGGCCTCGAATTTGGGATGTTTGGGATATTTTGAAAACTGCAGGGGAGTTTGTGCAAAATGTGACTCACTGCCGCTTACGGGACTTGGCATATGTTGGGTATAAAAAGTCGTAATATCAAACTGCGAATACTTGCATAGAGCCAGAATTTGGCTCCAAAATATGACTCAGGCCTCGAAATTGGGATGTTTGGGATATTTTGAAAACTGGAGGGAGGTTTGGGACAAATGTGACCAAACGCCGCTTTCAGTACTTGGCATATGTTGGGTATAAAAAGTCGTAACTTACAACTGCGAATACGTGCAGAGAGCCAGAATTTGGCTCCAAAATATGGCTCAGGCCTTGAAATTGGGATATTTTGGATATTTCGAAAACTGCAGGGGAGTTTGTGCAAAATGTGACTCACTGCCGCTTTCAGGACTTGGTATATGTTAGGTATAAAAAGTCGTAATATCAAACTTCGAATACGAGCATAGAGCCAGAATTTGGCTCCAAAATATGACTCAGGCCTCGAAATTGAGAAGTTTGGGATATTTTGAAAACTGCAGGGGAGTTTGGGACAAATATGACCAAATGCCGCTTTCAGTACTTGGGATATGTTGGGTATAAAAAGTCGCAATTTCAAACTGCGAATACGTGCAGAGAGCCAGAATTTGGCCCCAAAATATGGCTCAGGCCTCGAAATTGGGATATTTCGAGAACTGCAGGGGAGTTTGTGCAAAATTTGACTCACTGCCGCTTTCAGTACTTGGCATATGTTGGGTATAAAAAGTCGCAATTTCAAACTGCGAATACGTGCAGAGAGCCAGAATTTGGCCCCAAAATATGGCTCAGGCCTCGAAATTGGGATATTTGGGATATTTCGAGAACTGCAGGGGAGTTGGGTATAAAAAGGTAGCAATTTCAAACTGCGAATACGTGCAGAGAGCCAGAATTTGGCCCCAAAATATGGCTCAGGCCTCGAAATTCGGATGTTTGGGATATTTTGAAAACTGGAGGGAGGTTTGGGACAAATGTGACAAAACGCCGCTTTCAGCACTTGGCATATATAGGGTATAAAAAATTCGCAATTTCAAACTGCGAATACTTGCAGAGAGCCAGATTTTGGCTCCAAAATATGGCTCAGGCCTCGAAATTGGGATATTTGGGATATTTTGAAAACTGAAGGGGAGTTTGTGCAAAATGTGACTCACTGCCGGTTTCAGTACTTGGCATATGTTGGGTATAAAATTCGTAATATGAAACTGCGAATACGTGCAGAGAGCCAGAATTTGGCTCCAAAATATGGCTCAGGCCTCGAAACTGGGATGTTTGGGATATTTTGAAAACTGGAGGGAGGTTTGGGACAAATGTGACGAAACGCCGCTTTCAGTACTTAGGCATATGTTTGGTATAAAAAGTCGTAATTTAAAACTGCGAATACGTGCAGAGAGCCAGAATTTGGCTCCAAAATATTGCTCAGGCCTCGAAATTGGGATGTTTGGAATATTTTGAAAACTGGAGAGAGGTTTGGGACAAATGTGACCAAACGCCGCTTTCAGTACTTGGCATATGTTCAGTATAAAAAGTTGTAATTTCAAACTGCGAATACGTACAGAGAGCTTGAATTTTGCTCCAAAATATGGCTCAGGCCTCGAAATTGGGATGTTTGGGATATTTTGAAAACTGTATTGGAGGTTGTGCAAAATGTGACTCACTGCCGCATCAAGTACTTGGCATATGTTGGGTATAAAAAGTCGTAATATCAAACTGCGAATGCGTGCAGAGAGCCAGAATTTGGCTCCAAAATATGGCTCAGGCCTCGAAATTGGGATGTTTGGGATATTTTGAAAACTGGAGGGAGGTTTGGGACAAATGTGACCAAACGCCGCTTTCAGTACTTGGCATATGTTGGGTATAAAAAGTCGTAACTTAAAACTGCGAATACGTGCAGAGAGCCAGAATTTGGCTCCAAAATATGGCTCAGGCCTCGAAATTGGGATATTAGGGATATTTTGAAAACTGCACGGAGGTTTGGGACACATGTGACCAAACACCACTTTCAGTAGTTGGCATATATTGGGTATAAAAAAGTCGCAATTTCAAACTGCGAATACGTGCAGAGAGCCAGAATTTGGCTCCAAAATATGGCTCAGGCCTCGAAATTGGAATATTTGGGATATTTCGAAAACTGCATGGGAGTTTGTGCAAAATGTGACTCATTGCGGCTTTCAGGACTTGGCATATGTTGGGTATAAAAAGTCGTAATATCAAACTGCGAATACGTGCATAGAGCCAGAATTTGGCTCCAAAATATGGCTCAGGCCTCGAAATTGGGATATTTGGGATTTTTCGAAAATTGCAGGGGAGTTTGTGCAAAATGTGACTCATTGCCGCTTTCAGGACTTGGCATATGTTGGGTATAAAAAGTCGTAATTTCAAACTGCGAATACGTGCATAGAGCCAGAATTTGGCTCCAAAATATGGCTCAGGCCTCGAAATTGGATTGTTTGGGATATTTTGAAAACTGGAGGGATTTTTGGGACAAATGTAACCAAACGCCGCTTTCAGTACTTGGCATATGTTGGGTATAAAAAGTCGTAATATCAAACTGCGAATACGTACAGAGAGCCTGAATTTGGCTCCAAAATATGGCTCAGGCCTCGAAATTGGGATATTTGGGATATTTCGAAAACTGCAGGGGAGTTTGTGCCAAATGTGTCTCACTGCCGCTTTCAGGACTTGGCATATGTTGGGTATAAAAATTCGTAATTTAAAACTGCGAATACATGCAGAGAGCCAGAATTTGGCTCCAAAATATTGCTCAGGCCTCGAAATTGGGATGTTTGGGATATTTTGAAAACTGCAGGGAAGTTTGTGCAAAATGTGACTCACTGCCGCTTTCAGTACTTGGCATATGTTGGGTATAAAAAGTCGTAATATCAAACTGCGAATACATGTAGAGAGCCAGAATTTGGTTGCAAAATATGGCTCAGGTCTCGAAATTTGGATGTTTGGGATATTTTGAAACCTGGAGGGAGGTTTGGGACAAATGTGACCAAATGCCGCTTTCAGCACTTGGCATATATTGGGTATAAAAAAAGTAGCAATTTCGAACTGCGAATACGTGCAGAGAGTCAGAATTTGGCTCCAAAATATGGCTCAGGCCTCGAAATTGGGATATTTGGCATATTTTGAAAAGTGTAGGGGAGTTTGTGCAAAATGTGACTCACTGCCGCTTTCAGTACTTGGCATATGTTGGGTATAAAATTCGTAATATGAAACTGCGAATACGTGCAGAGAGCCAGAATTTGGCTCCAAAATATGGCTCAGGCCTCAGAATTGGGATGTTTGGGATATTTTGAAAACTGCAGAGGAGTTTGTGCAAAATCTTACTACTTGCCGCTTTCAGGACTTGGCACATGTTGGGTATAAAAAGTCGTAATTTAAAACAGCGAATACGTGCAGAGAGCCAGAATTTGGCTCCAAAATATTGCTCAGGCCTCGAATTTGGGATGTTTGGGATATTTTGAAAACTGCAGGGGAGTTTGTGCAAAATGTGACTCTGCCGCTTACTGGACTTGGCATATGTTGGGTATAAAAAGTCGTAATATCAAACTGCGAATACGTGCATAGAGACAGAATTTGGCTCCAAAATATGGCTCAGGCCTCGAAATTGGGATGTTTGGGATATTTTGAAAACTGGAGGGAGGTTTGGGGCAAATGTGACCAAATGCGGCTTTCAGTACTTGGCATATGTTGGGTATAAAAATTCGTAACTTAAAACTGCGAATACGTGCAGAGAGCCAGAATTTAGCTCCAAAATATGGCTCAGGCCTCAAAATTGGGATTTTTGGGATATTTCGAAAACTGCAGGGAGTTTGTGCAAAATGTGACTCACTGCCGCTTTCAGGACATGGCATATGTTTGGTATAAAAAGTCGTAATATCAAACTGCGAATACTTGCATAGAGCCAGAATTTGGCTCCAAAATATGACTCAGGCCTCGAAATTGGGATGTTTGGGATATTTTGAAAACTGGAGGGAGGTTTGGGACAAATGTGACCAAACGCCGCTTTCAGTACTTGGAATATGTTGGTTATAAAAAGTCGTAACTTAAAACTGCGAATACGTGCAGAGAGCCAGAATTTGGCTCCAAAATATGGCTCAGGCCTCGAAATTGGGATATTTGGGATTTTTCGAAAACTGCAAAGGAGTTTGTGCAAAATGTGACTCATTGCGGCTTTCAGGACTTGGCATATGTTGGGTATAAAAATTCGTAATATCAAACTGCGAATACGTGCATAGAGCCAGTATTTGGCTCCAAAATATGGCTCAGGCCTCGAAATTGGGATGTTTTGGTTATTTTGAAAACTGGAGGGATGTTTGGGACAAATGTGACCAAACGCCGCTTTCAGTACTTAGCATATGTTGGGTATAAAAAGTCGTAACTTCAAACTGCGAATACGTACAGAGAGCCTGAATTTGGCTCCAAAATATGGCTCAGGCCTCGAAATTGGTATATTTGGGATATTTCGAAAACTGCAGGGGAGTTTGTGCAAAATGTGACTCACTGCCGCTTTCAGGACTTGGCATATGTTGGGTATAAAAAGTCGTAATATCAAACTGCTAATACATGTAGAGAGCCAGAATTTGGCTCCAAAATATGGCTCAGGCCTCGAAATTGGGATGTTTGTGATATTTTGAAAACTGGAGGGATATTTGGGACAAATGTGACCAAACGCCGCTTTCAGCACTTGGCATATGTTGGGTAAAAAAAAGTCCCAATTTCAAACTGCGAATACGAGCAGAGAGCCAAAATTTGACTCCAAAATATGGCTCAGGCTTCGAAATTGGGATATTTGGGATATTTCGAAAACTGCAGGGGAGTTTGTGCAAAATGTGACTCACTGCCGCTTTCAGGACTTGGCATATGTTGGGTATAAAAAGTCGTAATATAAAACTGCGAATACGTGCATAGAGCCAGAATTTGGCTCCAAAATATGGCTCAGGCCTCGAAATTGGGATGTTTGGGATATTTTGAAAACTGGAGGGAGGTTTGGGACAAATGTGACCAAACGCTGCTTTCAGTACTTGGCATATGTTGGTTATAAAAAGTCGTAACTTAAAACTGCGAATACGTGCAGAGAGCCAGAATTTGGCTCCAAAATATGGCTCAGGCCTCGAAATTGGGATATTAGGGATATTTTGAAAACTGCACGGAGGTTTGGGACATATGTGACCAAACACCACTTTCAGTAGTTGGCATATATTGGGTATAAAAAAGTCGCAATTTCAAACTGCGAATACGTACAGAGAGCCAGAATTTGGCTCCAAAATATGGCTAAGGCCTCGAAATTGGAATATTTGGGATATTTCGAAAACTGCATGGGAGTTTGTGCAAAATGTGACTCACTGCCGCTTTCAGGACTTGGCATATGTTGGGTATAAAAAGTCGTAATATCAAACTGCGAAAACGTGCATTGAGCCAGAATTTGGCTCCAAAATATGGCTCAGGCTTCGAAATTGGGATGTTTGGGATATTTTGAAAACGGGAGGGAGGTTTGGGACAAATGTGACCAAACGCCGCTTTCAGTATTTGGAATATGTTGGGGATAAAAAGCCGTAATTTCAAACTGCGAATACGTATAGAGAGCCTGAATTTGGCTCCAAAATATGGCTCAGGCCTCGAAATTGGGATATTAGGGATATTTTGAAAACTGCAGGAAGGTTTGAGACAAATGTGACCAAACGCCGCTTTCAGTAGTTGGCATATGTTGGGTATAAAAAAGTCGCAATTTCAAACTGCGAATACGAGCAGAGAGCCAAAATTTGGCTCCAAAATATGGCTCAGGCCTCGAAATTGGGATATTTGGGATTTTTCGAAAACTGCAAAGGAGTTTGTGCAAAATGTGACTCATTGCGGCTTTCAGGACTTGGCTTATGTTGGGTATAAAAAGTCGTAATATCAAACTGCGAATACGTGCATAGAGCCAGAATTTGGCTCCAAAATATGGCTCAGGCCTCGAAATTGGGATATTTGGGATTTTTCGAGAACTGCAGGGGAGTTTGTGCAAAATGTGACTCATTGCCGCTTTCAGGACTTGGCATATGTTGGATATAAAAAGTCGTAATATCAAACTGCGAATACGTGCATAGAGCCAGAATTTGGCTCCAAAATATGGCTCAGGCCTCGAAATTGGGATGTTTGGGATATTTTGAAAACTGGAGGGAGGTTTGGGACAAATGTGACCAAACGCCGCTTTCAGTACTTGGCATATGTTGGGTATAAAAAGTCGTAATATCAAACTGCGAATACGTACAGAGAGCCTGAATTTGGCTCCAAAATATGGCTCAGGCCTCGAAATTGGGATATTTGGGATATTTCGAAAACTGCAGGGGAGTTTGTGCAAAATGTGTCTCACTGCCGCTTTCAGGACTTGGCATATGTTGGGTATAAAAATTCGTAATTTAAAACTGCGAATACATGCAGAGAGCCAGAATTTGGTTGCAAAATATGGCTCAGGCCTCGAAATTTGGATGTTTGGGATATTTTGAAAACTGCAGGGAAGTTTGTGCAAAATGTGACTCACTGCCGCTTTAAGTACTTGGCATATGTTGGGTATAAAATTCGTAATATGAAACTGCGAATACGTGCAGAGAGCCAGAATTTGGCTCCAAAATATGGCTCAGGCCTCGAAATTGGGATGTTTGGGATATTTTGAAAACTGCAGAGGAGTTTGTGCAAATCTTACTACTTGCCGCTTTCAGGACTTGGCATATGTTGGGTATAAAAAGTCGTAATTTAAAACAGCGAATACGTGCAGAGAGCCAGAATTTGGCTCCAAAATATTGCTCAGGCCTCGAATTTGGGATGTTTGGGATATTTTGAAAACTGCAGGGGAGTTTGTGAAAAATGTGACTCACTGCCACTTACGGGACTTGGCATATGTTGGGTTTAAAAAGTCGTAATATCAAACTGCGAATACGTGCATAGAGACAGAATTTGGCTCCAAAATATGGCTCAGGCCTCGAAATTGGGATGTTTGGGATATTTTGAAAAATAGCGGGAGGTTTGGGGCAAATGTGACCAAACGCCGCTTTCAGTACTTGGCATATGTTGGGTATAAAAAGTCGTAACATAAAACTGCGAATACGTGCAGAGAGCCAGAATTTAGCTCCAAAATATAGCTCAGGCCTCAAAATTGGGATATTTGGGATTTTTCGAAAACTGCAGGGGAGTTTGTGCAAAATGTGACTCACTGCCGCTTTCAGGACTTGGCATATGTTTGGTATAAAAAGTCGTAATATCAAACTGCGAATACTTGCATAGAGCCAGAATTTGGCTCCAAAATATGACTCAGGCCTCGAAATTGGGATGTTTGGGATACTTTGAAAACTGGAGGGAGGTTTGGGACAAATGTGACCAAACGCTGCTTTCAGTACTTGGCATATGATGGTTATAAAAAGTCGTAACTTAAAATAGCGAATACGTGCAGAGAGCCAGAATTTGGCTCCAAAATATGGCTCAGGCCTCGAAATTGGGATATTTGGGATTTTTCGAAAACTGCAAAGGAGTTTGTGCAAAATATGACTCATTGCGGCTTTCAGGACTTGGCATATGTTGGGTATAAAAACTCGTAATATCAAACTGCGAATACTTGCATAGAGCCAGAATTTGGCTCCAAAATATGGCTCATGCCTCGAAATTGGGATGTTTGGGATATTTTGAAAACTGCAGAGGAGTTTGTGCAAATCTTACTACTTGCCGCTTTCAGGACTTGGCATATGTTGGGTATAAAAAGTCGTAATTTAAAACAGCGAATACGTGCAGAGAGCCAGAATTTGGCTCCAAAATATTGCTCAGGCCTCGAATTTGGGATGTTTGGGATATTTTGAAAACTGGAGGGAGGTTTGGGACAAATGTGACCAAACGCCGCTTTCAGTACTTGGCATATGTTGGGTATAAAAAGTCGTAATATCAAACTGCGAATACGTACAGAGAGCCTGAATTTGGCTCCAAAATATGGCTCAGGCCTCGAAATTGGGATATTTGGGATATTTCGAAAACTGCAGGGAAGTTTGTGCAAAATGTGACTCACTGCCGCTTTCAGTACTTGGCATATGTTGGGTATAAAAATTCGTAATATCAAACTGCGAATACATGTAGAGAGCCAGAATTTGGTTGCAAAATATGGCTCAGGCCTCGAAATTGGGATGTTTGGGATATTTTGAAACCTGGAGGGAGGTTTGGGACAAATATGACCAAACGCCGCTTTCAGCACTTGGCATATATTGGGTATAAAAAGTCATAACTTAAAACTGCGAATACGTACAGAGAGCCTGAATTTGGCTCCAAAATATTGCTCAGGCCTCGAAATTGGGATATTTGGGATATTTCGAAAACTGCAGGGGAGTTTGTGCAAAATGTGACTCACTGCCGCTTTCAGGACTTGGCATATGTTTGGTATAAAAAGTCGTAATATCAAACTGCGAATACTTGCATAGAGCCAGAATTTGGCTCCAAAATATGACTCAGGCCTCGAAATTGGGATGTTTGGGATATTTTGAAAACTGGAGGGAGGTTTGGGACAAATGTGACCAAACGCCGCTTTCAGTACTTGGCATATGTTGGGTATAAAAAGTCGTAACTTAAAACTGCGAATACGTGCAGAGAGCCAGAATTTGGATCCAAAATATGGCTCAGGCCTCGAAATTGGGATATTTGGGATTTTTCGAAAACTGCAAAGGAGTTTGTGCAAAATGTGACTCACTGCCGCTTTCAGTACTTGGCATATGTTGGGTATAAAATTCGTAATATGAAACTGCGAATACGTGCAGAGAGCCAGAATTTGGCTCCAAAATATGGCTCAGGCCTCGAAATTGGGATGTTTGGGATATTTTGAAAACTGCAGAGGAGTTTGTGCAAATCTTACTACTTGCCGCTTTCAGGACTTGGCATATGTTGGGTATAAAAAGTCGTAATTTAAAACAGCGAATACGTGCAGAGAGCCAGAATTTGGCTCCAAAATATTGCTCAGGCCTCGAATTTGGGATGTTTGGGATATTTTGAAAACTGCAGGGGAGTTTGTGCAAAATGTGACTCACTGCCGCTTACGGGACTTGGCATATGTTGGGTATAAAAAGTCGTAATATCAAACTGCGAATACGTGCATAGAGCCAGAATTTGGCTCCAAAATATGGCTCAGGCCTCGAAATTGGGATTTTTGGATATTTTGAAAACTGGAGGGAGGTTTGGGACAAATGTGACCAAACGCCGCTTTCAGTACTTCGCATATGTTGGGTATAAAAAGTCGTAACTTCAAACTGCGAATACGTAGAGAGAGCCTGAATTTGGCTCCAGAATATGGCTCAGGCCTCGAAATTGGGATGTTTGTGATATTTTGAAAACTGCAGGGGAGTTTGTCCAAAATGTGACTCACTGCCGCATCAAGTACTTGGCATATGTTGGGTATAAAAAGTCGTAATATCATACTGCGAATACGTGCAGAGAGCCAGAATTTGGCTCCAAAATATGGCTCAGGCCTCGAAATTGGGATATTAGGGATATTTTGAAAACTGCAGGGAGGTTTGGGACAAATGTGACCAAACGCCGCTTTCAGTAGTTGGCATATGTTGGGTATAAAAAAGTCGCAATTTCAAACTGCGAATACGTGCAGAGAGCCTAAATTTAGTTCCAAAATATGGCTCAGGCCTCGAAATTGGGATATTTGGGATATTTTTAAAACTGCAGGGGAGTTTGTGCAAAATGTGACTCACTGCCGCTTTCAGGACTTGCCATATGTTGGGTATAAAAAGTCGTAATATAAAATTGCGAATATGTGCATAGAGCCAGAATTTGGCTCCAAATTATGACTCAGGCCTCGAAATTGGGAAGTTTGGGATATTTTGAAAACTGCAGGGGAGTTTGGGACAAATATGACCAAACGCCGCTTTCAGTACTTGGCATATGTTGGGTATAAAATGTCGTAATTTCAAACTGCGAACACGTGCAGAGAGCCAGAATTTGGCTCCAAAATATGGCTCAGGCCTCGATATTGGGATGTTTGGGACATTTTGAAACCTGCAGGAATGTTTGGGACGAATGTGACCAAACGCCGCTTTCAGTACTTTGCATATGTTGGGTATAAAAAAGTTGTAATTTCAAACTGCGAATACTTGCAGAGAGCCAGAATTTGGCTCCATAATATGGCTCAGGCCTCGAAATTGGGATATTTGGGATATTTTGAAAACTGCAGGGGAGTTTGTGCAAAATGTGACTCACTGCCGCTTTCAGGACTTGGCATATGTTGGGTATAAAAAGTCGTAATATAAAATTGCGAATATGTGCATAGAGCCAGAATTTGGCTCCAAAATATGGCTCAGACCTCGAAATTGGGATGTTTGGGTTATTTTGAAAACTGGAGGGAGGTTTGGGACAAATGTGACCAAACGCCGCTTTCTGTAGTTGGCATATGTTAGGTATAAAAAAGTCGCAATTTCAAACTGCGAATACGTGCAGAGAGCCAGAATTTGGCTCCATAATATGGCTCAGGCCTCGAAATTGGGATATTTGGGATATTTTGAAAACTGCAGGGGAGTTTGTGCAAAATGTGACTCACTGCCGCGTCAAGTACTTGGCATATGTTGGGTATAAAAAGTCGTAATATCACACTGCGAATACGTGCAGAGAGCCAGAATTTGGCTCCAAAATATGGCTCAGGCCTCGAAATTGGGATGTTTGGGATATTTTGAAAACTGCAGGGAGGTTTGGGACAATTATGACCAAACACCGCTTTCAGTAGTTTGCATATGTTGGGTATAAAAAAGTTGCAATATCAAACTGCGAATACGTGCAGAGAGCCAAAATTTGGCTCCAAAATATGGCTCAGGCCTCGAAATTGGGATATTTGGGATATTTCGAAAACTGCAGGGGAATTTGTGCAAAATGTGACTCACTGCCGCTTTCAGGACATGTCATATATTACTTGAAAAAGTCGTAATTTCAAACTGCGAATACGTGCAGAGAGCCAGAATTTGGCTCCATAATATGGCTCAGGCCTCGAAATTGGGATATTTGGGATATTTTGAAAACTGCAGGGGAGTTTGTGCAAAATGTGACTCACTGCCGCTTTCAGGACTTGGCATATGTTGGGTATAAAAAGTCGTAATATAAAATTGCGAATATGTGCATAGAGCCAGAATTTGGCTCCAAAATATGGCTCAGACCTCGAAATTGGGATGTTTGGGTTATTTTGAAAACTGGAGGGAGGTTTGGGACAAATGTGACCAAACGCCGCTTTCTGTAGTTGGCATATGTTAGGTATAAAAAAGTCGCAATTTCAAACTGCGAATACGTGCAGAGAGCCAGAATTTGGCTCCATAATATGGCTCAGGCCTCGAAATTGGGATATTTGGGATATTTTGAAAACTGCAGGGGAGTTTGTGCAAAATGTGACTCACTGCCGCGTCAAGTACTTGGCATATGTTGGGTATAAAAAGTCGTAATATCACACTGCGAATACGTGCAGAGAGCCAGAATTTGGCTCCAAAATATGGCTCAGGCCTCGAAATTGGGATATTTGGGATATTTCGAAAACTGCAGGGGAATTTGTGCAAAATGTGACTCACTGCCGCTTTCAGGACATGTCATATATTACTTTAAAAAGTCGTAATTTCAAACTGCGAATACGTGCAGAGAGCCAGAATTTGGCTCCAAATTATGACTCAGGCCTCGAAATTGGGAAGTTTGGGATATTTTGAAAACTGCAGGGGAGTTTCGGACAAATATGACCAAACGCCGCTTTCAGTACTTGGCATATGTTGGGTATAAAAAGTCGTAATTTCAAACTGCGAATACGTGTAGAGAGCCAGAATTTGGCTCCAAAATATGGCTCAGGCCTCGATATTGGGATGTTTGGGACATTTTGAAACCTGCAGGAATGTTTGGGACAAATGTGACCAAACGCCGCTTTCAGTACTTCGCATATGTTGGGTATAAAAAAGTCGTAATTTCAAACTGCGAATACGTGCAAAGAGCCAGAATTTGTTTCCAAAATAAGGCTCAGGCCTCGAAATTGGGATGTTTGGAATATTTTGAAAATTGCAGGGGAGTTTGTGCAAAATGTGACTCACTGCTGCGTCCAATACTTTGCATATGTTGGGTATAAAAAGTCGTAATATCAAACTGCGAATACGTGCAGAGAGCCAGAATTTGGCTCCAAAACATGGCTCCGGGCTCGAAATTGAGATTTTAGGGATATTTTGAAAACTGCAGGGAGGTTTGGTACAATTGTGACCAAACGCCGCTTTCTGTAGTTGGCATATGTTGGGTATAAAAACGTCGCAATTTCAAACTGCGAATACGTGCAGAGAGCAAGAATTTGGCTCCAAAATATGGCTCAGGCCTCGAAATTGGGATATTTTGGATATTTCGAAAACTGCAGGGGAGTTTGTGCAAAATGTGACTCACTGCCGCTTTCAGGACTTGGCATATGTTAGGTATAAAAAGTCGTAATTTCAAACTGCGAATACGTGCAGAGAGCCAGAATTTGGCTCCAAAATATGACTCAGGCCTCGAAATTGAGAAGTTTGGGATATTTTGAAAACTGCAGGGGATTTTGGGACAAATATGACCAAACGCCGATTTCACTACTTGGCATACGTTGGGTATAAAAAGTCATAACTTAAAACTGCGAATACGTGCAGAGAGCTAGAATTTGGCTCCAAAATATGGCTCAGGCCTCGAAATTGGGATATTTGGGATTTTTCGAAAACTGCAGGGGAGTTTGTGCAAAATGTGACTCATTGCCTCTTTCAGGACTTGGTATATGTTGGGTATAAAAAGTCGTAATATCAAACTGCGATTACGTGCAGAGAGCCAGAATTTGGCTCCAAAACATGGCTCCGGCCTCGAAATTGGGATTTTAGGGATATTTTGAAAACTGGAGGGATATTTGGGACAATTGTGACCAAACGCCGCTTTCTGTAGTTGGCATATGTTGGGTATAAAAAAGTCGCAATTTCAAACTGCGAATACGTGCAGAGAGCCAGAATTTGGCTCCAAAATATGGCTCAGGCCTCGAAATTAGGATGTTTGGGATATTTTGAAAACTGCTGGGGAGTTTGTGCAAAATGTGACTCTCTGCCGCTTTCAGTACTTGGCATATGTTGGTTATAATAAGTTGTAATATCAAACTGCGAATACATGTAGAGAGCCAGAATTTGGCTCCAAAATATGGCTCAGGCCTCGAAATTGGGATGTTTGTGATATTTTGAAAACTGGAGGGATATTTGGGACAAATGTGACCAAACGCCGCTTTCAGCACTTGGCATATGTTGGGTAAAAAAAAGTCCCAATTTCAAACTGCGAATACGAGCAGAGAGCCAAAATTTGGCTCCAAAATATGGCTCAGGCCTCGAAATTGGGATATTTGGGATATTTCGAAAACTGCAGGGGAGTTTGTGCAAAATGTGACTCACTGCCGCTTTCAGGACTTGGCATATGTTGGGTATAAAAATTCGTAATATAAAACTGCGAATACGTGCATAGAGCCAGAATTTGTCTCCAAAATATGGCTCAGGCCTGGAAATTGGGATGTTTGGGATATTTTGAAAACTGGAGGGAGGTTTGGGACAAATGTGACCAAACGCCGCTTTCAAAACTTGGCATATGTTGGGTATAAAAAGTCGTAACTTAAAACTGCGAATACGTGCAGAGAGCCAGAATTTGGCTCCAAAATATGGCTCAGGCCTCGAAATTGGGATATTAGGGATATTTTGAAAACTGCACGGAGGTTTGGGACATATGTGACCAAACACCACTTTCAGTAGTTGGCATATATTGGGTATAAAAAAGTCGCAATTTCAAACTGCGAATACGTGCAGAGAGCCAGAATTTGGCTCCAAAATATGGCTCAGGCCTCGAAATCGGAATATTTGGGATATTTCGAAAACTGCATGGGAGTTTGTGCAAAATGTGACTCACTGCCGCTTTCAGGACTTGGCATATGTTGGGTATAAAAAGTCGTAATATCAAACTGCGAAAACGTGCATTGAGCCAGAATTTGGCTCCAAAATATGGCTCAGGCTTCGAAATTGGGATGTTTGGGATATTTTGAAAACTGGAGGGAGGTTTGGGACAAATGTGACCAAACGCCGCTTTTAGTATTTGGAATATGTTGGGGATAAAAAGCCGTAATTTCAAACTGCGAATACGTAAAGAGAGCCTGAATTTGGCTCCAAAATATGGCTCAGGCCTCGAAATTGGGATATTAGGGATATTTTGAAAACTGCAGGGAGGTTTGAGACAAAGTGTGACCAAACGCCGCTTTCAGTAGTTGGCATATGTTGGGTATAAAAAAGTCGCAATTTCAAACTGCGAATACGAGCAGAGAGCCAAAATTTGGCTCCAAAATATGGCTCAGGCCTCGAAATTGGGATATTTGGGATTTTTCGAAAACTGCAAAGGAGTTTGTGCAAAATGTGACTCATTGCGGCTTTCAGGACTTAGCATATGTTGGGTATAAAAAGTCGTAATATCAAACTGCGAATACGTGCATAGAGCCAGAATTTGGCTCCAAAATATGGCTCAGGCCTCGAAATTGGGATATTTGGGATTTTTAGAAAACTGCAGGGGAGTTTGTGCAAAATGTGACTCATTGCCGCTTTCAGGACTTGGCATATGTTGGGTATAAAAAGTCGTAATATCAAACTGCGAATACGTGCACAGAGCCAGAATTTGGCTCCAAAATATGGCTCAGGCCTCGAAATTGGGATGTTTGGGATATTTTGAAAACTGGAGGGAGGTTTGGGACAAATGTGACCAAACGCCGCTTTCAGTACTTGGCATATGTTGGGTATAAAAAGTCGTAATATCAAACTGCGAATACGTACAGAGAGCCTGAATTTGGCTCCAAAATATGGCTCAGGCCTCGAAATTGGGATATTTGGGATATTTTGAAAACTGCAGGGGAGTTTGTGCAAATCTTACTACTTGCCGCTTTCAGGACTTGGCATATGTTGGGTATAAAAAGTCGTAATTTAAAACAGCGAATACGTGCAGAGAGCCAGAATTTGGCTCCAAAATATTGCTCAGGCCTCGAATTTGGGATGTTTGGGATATTTTGAAAACTGCAGGGGAGTTTGTGCAAAATGTGACTCACTGCCGCTTACGGGACTTGGCATATGTTATGTATAAAAAGTCGTAATATCAAACTGCGAATACTTGCATAGAGCCAGAATTTGGCTCCAAAATATGGCTCAGGCCTCGAAATTGGGATGTTTGGGATATTTTGAAAACTGCAGAGGAGTTTGTGCAAATCTTACTACTTGCCGCTTTCAGGACTTGGCATATGTTGGGTATAAAAAGTCGTAATTTAAAACAGCGAATACGTGCAGAGAGCCAGAATTTGGCTCCAAAATATTGCTCAGGCCTCGAATTTGGGATAATTGGGATATTTTGAAAACTGCAGGGGAGTTTGTGCAAAATGTGACTCACTGCCGCTTACGGGACTTGGCATATGTTGGGTATAAAAAGTCGTAATATCAAACTGCGAATACGTGCATAGAGACAGAATTTGGCTCCAAAATATGGCTCAGGCCTCGAAATTGGGATGTTTGGGATATTTTGAAAACTGGAGGGAGGTTTGGGGCAAATGTGACCAAACGCCGCTTTCAGTACTTGGCATATGTTGGGTATAAAAAGTCGTAACTTAAAACTGCGAATACGTGCAGAGAGCCAGAATTTAGCTCCAAAATATGGCTCAGGCCTCAAAATTGGGATATTTGGGATATTTCGAAAACTGCAGGGGAGTTTGTGCAAAATGTGACTCACTGCCGCTTTCAGGACTTGGCATATGTTTGGTATAAAAAGTCGTAATATCAAACTGCGAATACTTGCATAGAGCCAGAATTTGGCTCCAAAATATGACTCAGGCCTCGAAATTGGGATGTTTGGGATATTTTGAAAACTGGAGGGAGGTTTGGGACAAATGTGACCAAACGCCGCTTTCAGTACTTGGCATATGTTGGGTATAAAAAGTCGTAACTTAAAACTGCGAATACGTGCAGAGAGCCAGAATTTGGCACCAAAATATGGCTCAGGCCTCGAAATTGGGATATTTGGGATTTTTCGAAAACTGCAAAGGAGTTTGTGCAAAATGTGACTCATTGCGGCTTTCAGGACTTGGCATATGTTGGGTATAAAAAGTCGTAATATCAAACTGCGAATACGTGCATAGAGCCAGAATTTGGCTCCAAAATATGGCTCAGGCCTCGAAATTGGGATGTTTTGGATATTTTGAAAACTGGAGGGAGGTTTGGGACAAATGTGACCAAACGCCGCTTTCAGTACTTCGCATATGTTGGGTAAAAAAAGTCGTAACTTCAAACTGCGAATACGTACAGAGAGCCTGAATTTGGCTCCAGAATATGGCTCAGGCCTCGAAATTGGTATATTTGGGATATTTCGAAAACTGCAGGGGAGTTTGTGCAAAATGTGACTCACTGCCGCTTACGGGACTTGGCATATGTTGGGTATAAAAAGTCGTAATATCAAACTGCGAATACATGTAGAGAGCCAGAATTTGGCTCCAATATATGGCTCAGGCCTCGAAATTGGGATGTTTGTGATATTTTGAAAACTGGAGGGATATTTGGGACAAATGTGACCAAACGCCGCTTTCAGCACTTGGCATATGTTGGGTAAAAAAAAGTCCCAATTTCAAACTGCGAATACGAGCAGAGAGCCAAAATTTGGCTCCAAAATATGGCTCAGGCCTCGAAATTGGGATATTTGGGATATTTCGAAAACTGCAGGGGAGTTTGTGCAAAATGTGACTCACTGCCGCTTTCAGGACTTGGCATATGTTGGGTATAAAAAGTCGTAATATAAAACTGCGAATACGTGCATAGAGCCAGAATTTGGCTCCAAAATATGGCTCAGGCCTGGAAATTGGGATGTTTGGGATATTTTGAAAACTGGAGGGAGGTTTGGGACAAATGTGACCAAACGCCGCTTTCAATACTTGGCATATGTTGGGTATAAAAAGTCGTAACTTAAAACTGCGAATACGTGCAGAGAGCCAGAATTTGGCTCCAAAATATGGCTCAGGCCTCGAAATTGGAATATTTGGGATATTTCGAAAACTGCATGGGAGTTTGTGCAAAATGTGACTCACTGCCGCTTTCAGGACTTGGCATATGTTGGGTATAAAAAGTCGTAATATCAAACTGCGAAAACGTGCATTGAGCCAGAATTTGGCTCCAAAATATGGCTCAGGCTTCGAAATTGGGATGTTTGGGATATTTTGAAAACTGGAGGGAGGTTTGGGACAAATGTGACCAAACGCCGCTTTCAGTATTTGGAATATGTTGGGGATAAAAAGCCGTAATTTCAAACTGCGAATACGTAAAGAGAGCCTGAATTTGGCTCCAAAATATGGCTCAGGCCTCGAAATTGGGATATTAGGGATATTTTGAAAACTGCAGGGAGGTTTGAGACAAATGTGACCAAACGCCGCTTTCAGTAGTTGGCATATGTTGGGTATAAAAAAGTCGCAATTTCAAACTGCGAATACGAGCAGAGAGCCAAAATTTGGCTCCAAAATATGGCTCAGGCCTCGAAATTGGGATATTTGGGATTTTTCGAAAACTGCAAAGGAGTTTGTGCAAAATGTGACTCATTGCGGCTTTCAGGACTTGGCATATGTTGGGTATAAAAAGTTGTAATATCAAACTGCGAATACGTGCATAGAGCCAGAATTTGGCTCCAAAATATGGCTCAGGCCTCGAAATTGGGATATTTGGGATTTTTCGAAAACTGCAGGGGAGTTTGTGCAAAACGTGACTCATTGCCGCTTTCAGGACTTGGCATATGTTGGGTATAAAAAGTCGTAATATCAAACTGCGAATACGTGCATAGAGCCAGAATTTGGCTCCAAAATATGGCTCAGGCCTCGAAATTGGGATGTTTGGGATATTTTGAAAACTGGAGGGAGGTTTGGGACAAATGTGACCAAACGCCGCTTTCAGTACTTGGCATATGTTGGGTATAAAAAGTCGTAATATCAAACTGCGAATACGTACAGAGAGCCTGAATTTGGCTCCAAAATATGGCTCAGGCCTCGATATTGGGATATTTGGGATATTTTGAAAACTGCAGGGGAGTTTGTGCAAATCTTACTACTTGCCGCTTTCAGGACTTGGCATATGTTGGGTATAAAAAGTCGTAATTTAAAACAGCGAATACGTGCAGAGAGCCAGAATTTGGCTCCAAAATATTGCTCAGGCCTCGAATTTGGGATGTTTGGGATATTTTGAAAACTGCAGGGGAGTTTGTGCAAAATGTGACTCACTGCCGCTTTCAAGCATATGAGTTTGGCATATGTTTGGTATAAAAAGTCGTAATATCAAACTGCAAATACTTGCATAGAGCCAGAATTTGGCTCCAAAATATGACTCAGGCCTCGAAATTGGGATGTTTGGGATATTTTGAAAACTGGAGGGAGGTTTGGGACAAATGTGACCAAACGCCGCTTTCAGTACTTGGCATATGTTGGGTATAAAAAGTCGTAACTTAAAACTGCGAATACGTGCAGAGAGCCAGAATTTGGCTCCAAAATATGGCTCAGGCCTCGAAATTGGGATATTTGGGATTTTTCGAAAACTGCAAAGTAGTTTGTGCAAAATGTGACTCACTGCCGCTTTCAGTACTTGGCATATGTTGGGTATAAAATTCGTAATATGAAACTGCAAATACGTGCAGAGAGCCAGAATTTGGCTCCAAAATATGGCTCAGGCCTCGAAATTGGGATGTTTGGGATATTTTGAAAACTGCAGAGGAGTTTGTGCAAATCTTACTACTTGCCGCTTTCAGGACTTGGCATATGTTGGGTATAAAAAGTCGTAATTTAAAACAGCGAATACGTGCAGAGAGCCAGAATTTGGCTCTAAAATATTGCTCAGGCCTCGAATTTGGGATGTTTGGGATATTTTGAAAACTGCAGGGGAGTTTGTGCAAAATGTGACTCACTGCCGCTTACGGGACTTGGCATATGTTGGGTATAAAAAGTAGTAATATCAAACTGCGAATACGTGCATAGAGACAGAATTTGGCTCCAAAATATGGCTCAGGCCTCGAAATTGGGATGTTTGGGATATTTTGAAAACTGGAGGGAGGTTTGGGGCAAATGTGACCAAACGCCACTTGCAGTACTTGGCATATGTTGGGTATAAAAAGTAGTAACTTAAAACTGCGAATACGTGCAGAGAGCCAGAATTTAGCTCCAAAATATGGCTCAGGCCTCGAAATTGGGATATTAGGGATATTTTGAAAACTGCACGGAGGTTTGGGACATATGTGACCAAACACCACTTTCAGTAGTTGGCATATATTGGGTATAAAAAAGTCGCAATTTCAAACTGCGAATACGTGCAGAGAGCCAGAATTTGGCTCCAAAATATGGCTCAGGCCTCGAATTTGGGATGTTTGGGATATTTTGAAAACTGCAGGGGAGTTTGTGCAAATCTTACTACTTGCCGCTTTCAGGACTTGGCATATGTTGGGTATAAAAAGTCGTAATTTAAAACAGCGAATACGTGCAGAGAGCCAGAATTTGGCTCCAAAATATTGCTCAGGCCTCGAATTTGGGATGTTTGGGATATTTTGAAAACTGCAGGGGAGTTTGTGCAAAATGTGACTCACTGCCGCTTTCAAGCATATGAGTTTGGCATATGTTTGGTATAAAAAGTCGTAATATCAAACTGCAAATACTTGCATAGAGCCAGAATTTGGCTCCAAAATATGACTCAGGCCTCGAAATTGGGATGTTTGGGATATTTTGAAAACTGGAGGGAGGTTTGGGACAAATGTGACCAAACGCCGCTTTCAGTACTTGGCATATGTTGGGTATAAAAAGTCGTAACTTAAAACTGCGAATACGTGCAGAGAGCCAGAATTTGGCTCCAAAATATGGCTCAGGCCTCGAAATTGGGATATTTGGGATTTTTCGAAAACTGCAAAGTAGTTTGTGCAAAATGTGACTCACTGCCGCTTTCAGTACTTGGCATATGTTGGGTATAAAATTCGTAATATGAAACTGCAAATACGTGCAGAGAGCCAGAATTTGGCTCCAAAATATGGCTCAGGCCTCGAAATTGGGATGTTTGGGATATTTTGAAAACTGCAGAGGAGTTTGTGCAAATCTTACTACTTGCCGCTTTCAGGACTTGGCATATGTTGGGTATAAAAAGTCGTAATTTAAAACAGCGAATACGTGCAGAGAGCCAGAATTTGGCTCCAAAATATTGCTCAGGCCTCGAATTTGGGATGTTTGGGATATTTTGAAAACTGCAGGGGAGTTTGTGCAAAATGTGACTCACTGCCGCTTACGGGACTTGGCATATGTTGGGTATAAAAAGTAGTAATATCAAACTGCGAATACGTGCATAGAGACAGAATTTGGCTCCAAAATATGGCTCAGGCCTCGAAATTGGGATGTTTGGGATATTTTGAAAACTGGAGGGAGGTTTGGGGCAAATGTGACCAAACGCCACTTGCAGTACTTGGCATATGTTGGGTATAAAAAGTCGTAACTTAAAACTGCGAATAAGTGCAGAGAGCCAGAATTTAGCTCCAAAATATGGCTCAGGCCTCGAAATTGGGATATTAGGGATATTTTGAAAACTGCACGGAGGTTTGGGACATATGTGACCAAACACCACTTTCAGTAGTTGGCATATATTGGGTATAAAAAAGTCGCAATTTCAAACTGCGAATACGTGCAGAGAGCCAGAATTTGGCTCCAAAATATGGCTCAGGCCTCGAAATCGGAATATTTGGGATATTTCGAAAACTGCATGGGAGTTTGTGCAAAATGTGACTCACTGCCGCTTTCAGGACTTGGCATATGTTGGGTATAAAAAGTCGTAATATCAAACTGCGAAAACGTGCATTGAGCCAGAATTTGGCTCCAAAATATGGCTCAGGCTTCGAAATTGGGATGTTTGGGATATTTTGAAAACTGGAGGGAGGTTTGGGACAAATGTGACCAAACGCCGCTTTCAGTATTTGGAATATGTTGGGGATAAAAAGCCGTAATTTCAAACTGCGAATACGTAAAGAGAGCCTGAATTTGGCTCCAAAATATGGCTCAGGCCTCGAAATTGGGATATTAGGGATATTTAGAAAACTGCAGGGAGGTTTGAGACAAATGTGACCAAACGCCGCTTTCAGTAGTTGGCATATGTTGGGTATAAAAAAGTCGCAATTTCAAACTGCGAATACGAGCAGAGAGCCAAAATTTGGCTCCAAAATATGGCTCAGGCCTCGAAATTGGGATATTTGGGATTTTTCGAAAACTGCAAAGGAGTTTGTTCAAAATGTGACTCATTGCGGCTTTCAGGACTTGGCATATGTTGGGTATAAAAAGTCGTAATATCAAACTGCGAATACGTGCATAGAGCCAGAATTTGGCTCCAAAATATGGCTCAGGCCTCGAAATTGGGATATTTGGGATTTTTCGAAAACTGCAGGGGAGTTTGTGCAAAATGTGACTCATTGCCGCTTTCAGGGCTTGGCATATGTTGGGTATAAAAAGTCGTAATATCAAACTGCGAATACGTGCACAGAGCCAGAATTTGGCTCCAAAATATGGCTCAGGCCTCGAAATTGGGATGTTTGGGATATTTTGAAAACTGGAGGGAGGTTTGGGACAAATGTGACCAAACGCCGCTTTCAGTAATTGGCATATGTTGGGTATAAAAAGTCGTAATATCAAACTGCGAATACGTACAGAGAGCCTGAATTTGGCTCCAAAATATGGCTCAGGCCTCGAAATTGGGATATTTGGGATATTTTGAAAACTGCAGGGGAGTTTGTGCAAATCTTACTACTTGCCGCTTTCAGGACTTGGCATATGTTGGGTATAAAAAGTCGTAATTTAAAACAGCGAATACGTGCAGAGAGCCAGAATTTGGCTCCAAAATATTGCTCAGGCCTCGAATTTGGGATGTTTGGGATATTTTGAAAACTGCAGGGGAGTTTGTGCAAAATGTGACTCACTGCCGCTTACGGGACTTGGCATATGTTTGGTATAAAAAGTCGTAATATCAAACTGCGAATACTTGCATAGAGCCAGAATTTGGCTCCAAAATATGGCTCAGGCCTCGAAATTGGGATGTTTGGGATATTTTGAAAACTGCAGAGGAGTTTGTGCAAATCTTACTACTTGCCGCTTTCAGGACTTGGCATATGTTGGGTATAAAAAGTCGTAATTTAAAACAGCGAATACGTGCAGAGAGCCAGAATTTGGCTCCAAAATATTGCTCAGGCCTCGAATTTGGGATGTTTGGGATATTTTGAAAACTGCAGGGGAGTTTGTTCAAAATGTGACTCACTGCCGCTTACGGGACTTGGCATATGTTGGGTATAAAAAGTCGTAATATCAAACTGCGAATACGTGCATAGAGACAGAATTTGGCTCCAAAATATGGCTCAGGCCTCGAAATTGGGATGTTTGGGATATTTTGAAAACTGGAGGGAGGTTTGGGGCAAATGTGACCAAACGCCGCTTTCAGTACTTGGCATATGTTGGGTATAAAAAGTCGTAACTTAAAACTGCGAATACGTGCAGAGAGCCAGAATTTAGCTCCAAAATATGGCTCAGGCCTCAAAATTGGGATATTTGGGATATTTCGAAAACTGCAGGGGAGTTTGTGCAAAATGTGACTCACTGCCGCTTTCAGGACTTGGCATATGTTTGGTATAAAAAGTCGTAATATCAAACTGCGAATACTTGCATAGAGCCAGAATTTGGCTCCAAAATATGACTCAGGCCTCGAAATTGGGATGTTTGGGATATTTTGAAAACTGGAGGGAGGTTTGGGACAAATGTGACCAAACGCCGCTTTCAGTACTTGGCATATGTTGGGTATAAAAAGTCGTAACTTAAAACTGCGAATACGTGCAGAGAGCCAGAATTTGGCTCCAAAATATGGCTCAGGCCTCGAAATTGGGATATTTGGGATTTTTCGAAAACTGCAAAGGAGTTTGTGCAAAATGTGACTCATTGCGGCTTTCAGGACTTGGCATATGTTGGGTATAAAAAGTCGTAATATCAAACTGCGAATACGTGCATAGAGCCAGAATTTGGCTCCAAAATATGGCTCAGGCCTCGAAATTGGGATGTTTTGGATATTTTGAAAACTGGAGGGAGGTTTGGGACAAATGTGACCAAACGCCGCTTTCAGTACTTCGCATATGTTGGGTATAAAAAGTCGTAACTTCAAACTGCGAATACGTACAGAGAGCCTGAATTTGGCTCCAGAATATGGCTCAGGCCTCGAAATTGGTATATTTGGGATATTTCGAAAACTGCAGGGGAGTTTGTGCAAAATGTGACTCACTGCCGCTTTCAGGACATGGCATATGTTGGGTATAAAAAGTCGTAATATCAAACTGCGAATACATGTAGAGAGCCAGAATTTGGCTCCAATATATGGCTCAGGCCGCGAAATTGGGATGTTTGTGATATTTTGAAAACTGGAGGGATATTTGGGACAAATGTGACCAAACGATGCTTTCAGCACTTGGCATATGTTGGGTAAAAAAAAGTCCCAATTTCAAACTGCGAATACGAGCAGAGAGCCAAAATTTGGCTCCAAAATATGGCTCAGGCCTCGAAATTGGGATATTTGGGATATTTCGAAAACTGCAGGGGAGTTTGTGCAAAATGTGACTCTGCCGCTTTCAGGACTTGGCATATGTTGGGTATAAAAAGTCGTAATATAAAACTGCGAATACGTGCATAGAGCCAGAATTTGGCTCCAAAATATGGCTCAGGCCTGGAAATTGGGATGTTTGGGATATTTTGAAAACTGGAGGGAGGTTTGGGACAAATGTGACCAAACGCTGCTTTCAATACTTGGCATATGTTGGGTATAAAAAGTCGTAACTTAAAACTGCGAATACGTGCAGAGAGCCAGAATTTGGCTCCAAAATATGGCTCAGGCCTCGAAATTGGGATATTAGGGATATTTTGAAAACTGCACGGAGGTTTGGGACATATGTGACCAAACACCACTTTCAGTAGTTGGCATATATTGGGTATAAAAAAGTCGCAATTTCAAACTGCGAATACGTGCAGAGAGCCAGAATTTGGCTCCAAAATATGGCTCAGGCCTCGAAATCGGAATATTTGGGATATTTCGAAAACTGCATGGGAGTTTGTGCAAAATGTGACTCACTGCCGCTTTCAGGACTTGGCATATGTTGGGTATAAAAAGTCGTAATATGAAACTGCGAAAACGTGCATTGAGCCAGAATTTGGCTCCAAAATATGGCTCAGGCTTCGAAATTGGGATGTTTGGGATATTTTGAAAACTGGAGGGAGGTTTGGGACAAATGTGACCAAACGCCGCTTTCAGTATTTGGAATATGTTGGGGATAAAAAGCCGTAATTTCAAACTGCGAATACGTAAAGAGAGCCTGAATTTGGCTCCAAAATATGGCTCAGGCCTCGAAATTGGGATATTAGGGATATTTTGAAAACTGCAGGGAGGTTTGAGACAAATGTGACCAAACGCCGCTTTCAGTAGTTGGCATATGTTGGGTATAAAAAAGTCGCAATTTCAAACTGCGAATACGAGCAGAGAGCCAAAATTTGGCTCCAAAATATGGCTCAGGCCTCGAAATTGGGATATTTGGGATTTTTCGAAAACTGCAAAGGAGTTTGTGCAAAATGTGACTCATTGCGGCTTTCAGGACTTGGCATAAGTTGGGTATAAAAAGTCGTAATATCAAACTGCGAATACGTGCATAGAGCCAGAATTTGGCTCCAAAATATGGCTCAGGCCTCGAAATTGGGATATTTGGGATTTTTCGAAAACTGCAGGGGAGTTTGTGCAAAATGTGACTCATTGCCGCTTTCAGGACTTGGCATATGTTGGGTATAAAAAGTCGTAATATCAAACTGCGAATACGTGCATAGAGCCAGAATTTGGCTCCAAAATATGGCTCAGGCCTCGAAATTGGGATGTTTGGGATATTTTGAAAACTGGAGGGAGGTTTGGGACAAATGTGACCAAACGCCGCTTTCAGTACTTGGCATATGTTGGGTATAAAAAGTCGTAATATCAAACTGCGAATACGTACAGAGAGCCTGAATTTGGCTCCAAAATATGGCTCAGGCCTCGAAATTGGGATATTTGGGATATTTTGAAAACTGCAGGGGAGTTTGTGCAAATCTTACTACTTGCCGCTTTCAGGACTTGGCATATGTTGGGTATAAAAAGTCGTAATTTAAAACAGCGAATACATGCAGAGAGCCAGAATTTGGCTCCAAAATATTGCTCAGGCCTCGAAATTGGGATGTTTGGGATATTTTGAAAACTGCAGAGGAGTTTGTGCAAATCTTACTACTTGCCGCTTTCAGGACTTGGCATATGTTGGGTATAAAAAGTCGTAATTTAAAACAGCGAATACGTGCAGAGAGCCAGAATTTGGCTCCAAAATATTGCTCAGGCCTCGAATTTGGGATGTTTGGGATATTTTGAAAACTGCAGGGGAGTTTGTGCAAAATGTGACTCACTGCCGCTTACGGGACTTGGCATATGTTGGGTATAAAAAGTCGTAATATCAAACTGCGAATACGTGCATAGAGACAGAATTTGGCTCCAAAATATGGCTCAGGCCTCAAAATTGGGATGTTTGGGATATTTTGAAAACTGGAGGGAGGTTTGGGACAAATGTGACCAAACGCCGCTTTCAGTACTTGGCATATGTTGGGTATAAAAAGTCGTAACTTAATGTGACTCACTGCCGCTTTCAGGCTTATGAGTTTGGCATATGTTTGGTATAAAAAGTCGTTATATCAAACTGCGAATACGTGCATAGAGCCAGAATTTGGCTCCAAAATATGGCTCAGGCCTCGAAATTGGGATGTTTTGGATATTTTGAAAACTGGAGGGAGGTTTGGGACAAATGTGACCAAACGCCGCTTTCAGTACTTCGCATATGTTGGGTATAAAAAGTCGTAACTTCAAACTGCGAATACGTACAGAGAGCCTGAATTTGGCTCCAGAATATGGCTCAGGCCTCGAAATTGGTATATTTGGGATATTTCGAAAACTGCAGGGGAGTTTGTGCAAAATGTGACTCACTGCCGCTTTCAGGACATGGCATATGTTGGGTATAAAAAGTCGTAATATCAAACTGCGAATACATGTAGAGAGCCAGAATTTGGCTCCAATATATGGCTCAGGCCGCGAAATTGGGATGTTTGTGATATTTTGAAAACTGGAGGGATATTTGGGACAAATGTGACCAAACGATGCTTTCAGCACTTGGCATATGTTGGGTAAAAAAAAGTCCCAATTTCAAACTGCGAATACGAGCAGAGAGCCAAAATTTGGCTCCAAAATATGGCTCAGGCCTCGAAATTGGGATATTTGGGATATTTCGAAAACTGCAGGGGAGTTTGTGCAAAATGTGACTCTGCCGCTTTCAGGACTTGGCATATGTTGGGTATAAAAAGTCGTAATATAAAACTGCGAATACGTGCATAGAGCCAGAATTTGGCTCCAAAATATGGCTCAGGCCTGGAAATTGGGATGTTTGGGATATTTTGAAAACTGGAGGGAGGTTTGGGACAAATGTGACCAAACGCTGCTTTCAATACTTGGCATATGTTGGGTATAAAAAGTCGTAACTTAAAACTGCGAATACGTGCAGAGAGCCAGAATTTGGCTCCAAAATATGGCTCAGGCCTCGAAATTGGGATATTAGGGATATTTTGAAAACTGCACGGAGGTTTGGGACATATGTGACCAAACACCACTTTCAGTAGTTGGCATATATTGGGTATAAAAAAGTCGCAATTTCAAACTGCGAATACGTGCAGAGAGCCAGAATTTGGCTCCAAAATATGGCTCAGGCCTCGAAATCGGAATATTTGGGATATTTCGAAAACTGCATGGGAGTTTGTGCAAAATGTGACTCACTGCCGCTTTCAGGACTTGGCATATGTTGGGTATAAAAAGTCGTAATATGAAACTGCGAAAACGTGCATTGAGCCAGAATTTGGCTCCAAAATATGGCTCAGGCTTCGAAATTGGGATGTTTGGGATATTTTGAAAACTGGAGGGAGGTTTGGGACAAATGTGACCAAACGCCGCTTTCAGTATTTGGAATATGTTGGGGATAAAAAGCCGTAATTTCAAACTGCGAATACGTAAAGAGAGCCTGAATTTGGCTCCAAAATATGGCTCAGGCCTCGAAATTGGGATATTAGGGATATTTTGAAAACTGCAGGGAGGTTTGAGACAAATGTGACCAAACGCCGCTTTCAGTAGTTGGCATATGTTGGGTATAAAAAAGTCGCAATTTCAAACTGCGAATACGAGCAGAGAGCCAAAATTTGGCTCCAAAATATGGCTCAGGCCTCGAAATTGGGATATTTGGGATTTTTCGAAAACTGCAAAGGAGTTTGTGCAAAATGTGACTCATTGCGGCTTTCAGGACTTGGCATAAGTTGGGTATAAAAAGTCGTAATATCAAACTGCGAATACGTGCATAGAGCCAGAATTTGGCTCCAAAATATGGCTCAGGCCTCGAAATTGGGATATTTGGGATTTTTCGAAAACTGCAGGGGAGTTTGTGCAAAATGTGACTCATTGCCGCTTTCAGGACTTGGCATATGTTGGGTATAAAAAGTCGTAATATCAAACTGCGAATACGTGCATAGAGCCAGAATTTGGCTCCAAAATATGGCTCAGGCCTCGAAATTGGGATGTTTGGGATATTTTGAAAACTGGAGGGAGGTTTGGGACAAATGTGACCAAACGCCGCTTTCAGTACTTGGCATATGTTGGGTATAAAAAGTCGTAATATCAAACTGCGAATACGTACAGAGAGCCTGAATTTGGCTCCAAAATATGGCTCAGGCCTCGAAATTGGGATATTTGGGATATTTTGAAAACTGCAGGGGAGTTTGTGCAAATCTTACTACTTGCCGCTTTCAGGACTTGGCATATGTTGGGTATAAAAAGTCGTAATTTAAAACAGCGAATACGTGCAGAGAGCCAGAATTTGGCTCCAAAATATTGCTCAGGCCTCGAAATTGGGATGTTTGGGATATTTTGAAAACTGCAGAGGAGTTTGTGCAAATCTTACTACTTGCCGCTTTCAGGACTTGGCATATGTTGGGTATAAAAAGTCGTAATTTAAAACAGCGAATACGTGCAGAGAGCCAGAATTTGGCTCCAAAATATTGCTCAGGCCTCGAATTTGGGATGTTTGGGATATTTTGAAAACTGCAGGGGAGTTTGTGCAAAATGTGACTCACTGCCGCTTACGGGACTTGGCATATGTTGGGTATAAAAAGTCGTAATATCAAACTGCGAATACGTGCATAGAGACAGAATTTGGCTCCAAAATATGGCTCAGGCCTCAAAATTGGGATGTTTGGGATATTTTGAAAACTGGAGGGAGGTTTGGGACAAATGTGACCAAACGCCGCTTTCAGTACTTGGCATATGTTGGGTATAAAAAGTCGTAACTTAATGTGACTCACTGCCGCTTTCAGGCATATGAGTTTGGCATATGTTTGGTATAAAAAGTCGTAATATCAAACTGCGAATACTTGCATAGAGCCAGAATTTGGCTCCAAAATATGACTCTGGCCTCGAAATTGGGATGTTTGGGATATTTTGAAAACTGGAGGGAGGTTTGGGACAAATGTGACCAAACGCCGCTTTCAGTACTTTTCATATGTTGGGTATAAAAAGTCGTAACTTAAAACTGCGAATACGTGCAGAGAGCCAGAATTATGCTCCAAAATATGGCTCAGGCCTCGAAATTGGGATATTTGGGATTTTTCGAAAACTGCAAAGGAGTTTGTGCAAAATGTGACTCACTGCCGCTTTCAGTACTTGGCATATGTTGGGTATAAAATTCGTAATATGAAACTGCAAATACGTGCAGAGAGCCAGAATTTGGCTCCAAAATATGGCTCAGGCCTCGAAATTGGGATGTTTGGGATATTTTGAAAACTGCAGAGGAGTTTGTGCAAATCTTACTACTTGCCGCTTTCAGGACTTGGCATATGTTGGGTATAAAAAGTCGTAATTTAAAACAGCGAATACGTGCAGAGAGCCAGAATTTGGCTCCAAAATATTGCTCAGGCCTCGAATTTGGGATGTTTGGGATATTTTGAAAACTGCAGGGGAGTTTGTGCAAAATGTGACTCACTGCCGCTTACGGGACTTGGCATATGTTGGGTATAAAAAGTAGTAATATCAAACTGCGAATACGTGCATAGAGACAGAATTTGGCTCCAAAATATGGCTCAGGCCTCGAAATTGGGATGTTTGGGATATTTTGAAAACTGGAGGGAGGTTTGGGGCAAATGTGACCAAACGCCACTTTCAGTACTTGGCATATGTTGGGTATAAAAAGTCGTAACTTAAAACTGCGAATACGTGCAGAGAGCCAGAATTTAGCTCCTAAATATGGCTCAGGCCTCAAAATTGGGATATTTGGGATATTTCGAAAACTGCAGGGGAGTTTGTGCAAAATGTGACTCACTGCCGCTTTCAGGACTTGGCATATGTTTGGTATAAAAAGTCGTAATATCAAACTGCGAATACTTGCATAGAGCCAGAATTTGGCTCCAAAATATGACTCAGGCCTCGAAATTGGGATGTTTGGGATATTTTGAAAACTGGAGGGAGGTTTGGGACAAATGTGACCAAACGCCGCTTTCAGTACTTGGCATATGTTGGGTATAAAAAGTCGTAACTTAAAACTGCGAATACGTGCAGAGAGCCAGAATTTGGCTCCAAAATATGGCTCAGGCCTCGAAATTGGGATATTTTGGATTTTTCGAAAACTGCAAAGGAGTTTGTGCAAAATGTGACTCATTGCGGCTTTCAGGACTTGGCATATGTTGGGTATAAAAAGTCGTAATATCAAACTGCGAATACCTGCATAGAGCCTGAATTTGGCTCCAAAATATGGCTCAGGCCTCGAAATTGGGATGTTTGGGATATTTTGAAAACTGGAGGGAGGTTTGGGACAAATGTGACCAAACGCCGCTTTCAGTACATAGCATATGTTGGGTATAAAAAGTCGTAACTTCAAACTGCGAATACGTACAGAGAGCCTGAATTTGGCTCCAAAATATGGCTCAGGCCTCGAAATTGGGATATTTGGGATATTTCGAAAACTGCAGGGGAGTTTGTGCAAAATGTGACTCACTGCCACTTTCAGGACTTGGCATATGTTGGGTATAAAAAGTCGTAATATCAAACTGCGAATACATGTAGAGAGCCAGAATTTGGCTCCAAAATATGGCTCAGGCCTCGAAATTGGGATGTTTGTGATATTTTGAAAACTGGAGGGAGATTTGGGACAAATGTGACCAAATGCCGCTTTCAGCACTTGGCATATATTGGGTATAAAAAAGTCGCATTTCAAACTGCAAATACGTGCAGAGAGCCAGAATTTGGCTCCAAAATATGGCTCAGGCCTCGAAATTGGGATGTTTGGGATATTTTGAAAACTGCAGGGGAGTTTGGGACAAATATGACCAAAGGCCCTTTCAGTACTTGGCATATGTTGGATATAAAAAGTCGAAATTTCAAACTGCGAATAGGTGCAGAGAGCCAGAATTTGGCTCCAAAATATGACTCAGGCCTCGAAATTGGGATATTAGGGATATTTTGAAAACTGCACGGAGGTTTGGGACAAATGTGACCAAACGCCGCTTTCAGTATTTGGCATATGTTTGGTATAAAAAGTCGTAATTTCAAACTGCGAATACGTATAGAGAGCCTGAATTTGGCTCCAAAATATGGCTCAGGCCTCGAAATTGGGATATTAGGGATATTTTGAAAAATGCAGGGAGGTTTGAGACAAATGTGACCAAACGCCGCTTTCAGTACTTGGCATATGTTGGGTATAAAAAAGTCGCAATTTCAAACTGCGAATACTTGCAGAGAGCCAGAATTTGGCTCCAAAATATGGCTCAGGCCTCGAAATTGGAATATTTGGGATATTTTGAAAACTGTAGGGGAGTTTGTGCAAAATGTGACTCACTGTCGTTTTCAGTACTTGGCATATGTTGGGTATAAAATTCGTAATATGAAACTGCGAATACGTGCAGAGAGCCAAAATTTGGCTCCAAAATATGGCTCAGGCCTCGAAATTGGGATGTTAGGGATATTTTGAAAACTGCAGAGGAGTTCGAGCAAAATCTTACTAATTGCCGCTTTCGGGACATGGCATATGTTGGGTATAAAAATTCGTAATTTAAAACAGCGAATACGTGCAGAGAGCCAGAATTTGGCTCCAAAATATTGCTCAGGCCTCGAAATTGGGATGTTTGGGATATTTTGAAAACTGCAGGGGAGTTTGTGCAAAATGTGACTCACTGCCGCGTCCAGTATTTGGCATATGTTGGGTATAAAAGGTAGTAATATCAAACTGCGAATACGTGCATAGAGCCAGAATTTGGCTCCAAAATATGGCTCAGGCTTCGAAATTGGGATGTTTGGGATATTTTGAAAACTGGAGGGAGGTTTGGGAAAAATGTGACCAAACGCCGCTTTCAGTACTTGGCATATGTTGAGTATAAAAAGTTGTAATTTTCAACTGCGAATACGTGCAGAGAGCCAGAATTTGTTTCCAAAATATGGCTCAGGCCTCGAAATTGGGATATTTGGGATATTTTGAAAACTGCAGGGAGGTTTGGGACAAATGTGACCAAACGCTGCTTTCAGTACTTGGCATATGTTGGGTATAAAAAGTCGTAATTTCAAACTGCGAATACGTACAGAGAGCCTGAATTTGGCTCCAAAATATGGCTCAGGCCTCGAAATTGGGATGTTTGGGATATTTTGAAAACTGCAGGGGAGTTTGTGCAAAATGTGAATCACTGCCGCTTTCAGGACTTGGCATATGTTAGGTATAAAAAGTCATAATTTCAAACTGCGAATACATGCAGAGAGCCAGAATTTGGCTCCAAAATATGACTCAGGCCTCGAAATTGGGAAGTTTGGGATATTTTGAAAACTGCAGGGGAGTTTGGGACAAATATGACTAAACGCCGCTTTCAGTACTTGGCATATGATGGGTTTAAAAAGTCGTAACTTAAAACTGCGAATACGTGCACAGAGCCAGAATTTGGCTCCAAAATATGGCTCAGGCTTCGAAATTGGGCTGTTTGGGATATTTTGAAAACTGGAGGGAGGTTTGGGACAAATGTGACCAAACGCCGCTTTCAGTATTTGGCATATGTTGGGTATAAAAAGTCGTAATTTCAAACTGGGAATACGTATAGAGAGCCTGAATTTGGCTCCAAAATATGGCTCAGGCCTCGAAATTGGGATATTAGGGATATTTTGAAAACTGCAGGGAGGTTTGAGACAAATGTGACCAAACGCCGCTTTCAGTAGTTGGCATATGTTGGGTATAAAAAAGATGCAATTTCAAACTGCGAATACGAGCAGAGAGCCAAAATTTGGCTCCAAAATATGGCTCAGGCCTCGAAATTGGGATATTTGGGATTTTTCGAAAACTGCAAAGGAGTTTGTGCAAAATGTGACTCATTGCGGCTTTCAGGACTTGGCATATGTTGGGTATAAAAAGTCGTAATATCAAACTGCAAATACGTGCATAGAGCCAGAATTTGGCTCCAAAATATGGCTCAGGCCTCGAAATTGGGATATTTGGGATATTTCGAAAACTGCAGGGGAGTTTGTGCAAAATGTTTCTCACTGCCGCTTTCAGGACTTGGCATATGTTGGGTATAAAAATTCGTAATTTAAAACTGCGAATACATGCAGAGAGCCAGAATTTGGTTGCAAAATATGGCTCAGGCCTCGAAATTTGGATGTTTGGGATATTTTGAAAACTGCAGGGAAGTTTGTGCAAATGTGACTCACTGCCGCTTTCAGTACTTGGCATATGTTGGGTATAAAAAGTCGTAATATCAAACTGCGAATACATGCAGAGAGCCAGAATTTGGTTGCAAAATATAGCTCAGGCCTCGAAATTGGGATATTTGGGATTTTTCGAAAACTGCAAAGGAGTTTGTGCAAAATGTGACTCATTGCGGCTTTCAGGACTTGGCATATGTTGGGTATAAAAAGTCGTAATATCAAACTGCGAATACCTGCATAGAGCCTGAATTTGGCTCCAAAATATGGCTCACACCTCGAAATTGGGATGTTTGGGATATTTTGAAAACTGGAGGGAGGTTTGGGACAAATGTGACCAAACACCGCTTTCAGTACTTAGCATATGTTGGGTATAAAAAGTCGTAACTTCAAACTGCGAATACGTACAGAGAGCCTGAATTTGGCTCCAAAATATGGCTCAGGCCTCGAAATTGGGATATTTGGGATATTTCGAAAACTGCAGGGGAGTTTGTGCAAAATGTGACTCGCTGCCGCTTTCAGGACTTGGCATATGTTTGGTATAAAAAGTCGTAATATCAAACTGCGAATACTTGCATAGAGCCAGAATTTGGCTCCAAAATATGACTCAGGCCTCGAAATTGGGATGTTTGGGATATTTTGAAAACTGGAGGGAGGTTTGGGACAAATGTGACCAAACGCCGCTTTCAGTACTTGGCATATGTTGGGTATAAAAAGTCGTAACTTAAAACTGCGAATACGTGCAGAGAACCAGAATTTGGCTCCAAAATATGGCTCAGGCCTCGAAATTTGGATATTTGGGATTTTTCGAAAACTGCAAAGGAGTTTGTGCAAAATGTGACTCACTGCCGCTTTCAGTACTTGGCATATGTTGGGTATAAAATTCGTAATATGAAACTGCAAATACGTGCAGAGAGCCAGAATTTGGCTCCAAAATATGGCTCAGGCCTCGAAATTGGGATGTTTAGGATATTTTGAAAACTGCAGAGGAGTTTGTGCAAATCTTACTACTTGCCGCTTTCAGGACTTGCCATATGTTGGGTATAAAAAGTCGTAATTTAAAACAGCGAATACGTGCAGAGAGCCAGAATTTGGCTCCAAAATATTGCTCAGGCCTCGAATTTGGGATGTTTGGGATATTTTGAAAACTGCAGGGGAGTTTGTGCAAAATGTGACTCACTGCCGCTTACAGGACTTGGCATATGTTGGGTATAAAAAGTAGTAATATCAAACTGCGAATACGTGCATAGAGACAGAATTTGGCTCCAAAATATGGCTCAGGCCTCGAAATTGGGATGATTGGGATATTTTGAAAACTGGAGGGAGGTTTGGGGCAAATGTGACCAAACGCCACTTTCAGTACTTGGCATATGTTGGGTATAAAAAGTTGTAACTTAAAACTGCGAATACGTGCAGAGAGCCAGAATTTAGCTCCAAAATATGGCTCAGGCCTCAAAATTGGGATATTTGGGATATTTCGAAAACTGCAGGGGAGTTTGTGCAAAATGTGACTCACTGCCGCTTTCAGGACTTGGCATATGTTTGGTATAAAAAGTCGTAATATCAAACTGCGAATACTTGCATAGAGCCAGAATTTGGCTCCAAAATATGACTCAGGCCTCGAAATTGGGATGTTTGGGATATTTTGAAAACTGGAGGGAGGTTTGGGACAAATGTGACCAAACGCCGCTTTCAGTACTTGGCATATGTTGGGTATAAAAAGTCGTAACTTAAAACTGCGAATACGTGCAGAGAGCCAGAATTTGGCTCCAAAATATGGCTCAGGCCTCGAAATTGGGATATTTGGGATATTTCGAAAACTGCAGGGGAGTTTGTGCAAAATGTGACTCACTGCCACTTTCAGGACTTGGCATATGTTGGGTATAAAAAGTCGTAATATCAAACTGCGAATACATGTAGAGAGCCAGAATTTGGCTCCAAAATATGGCTCAGGCCTCGAAATTGGGATGTTTGTGATATTTTGAAAACTGGAGGGAGATTTGGGACAAATGTGACCAAATGCCGCTTTCAGCACTTGGCATATATTGGGTATAAAAAAGTCGCAATTTCAAACTGCAAATACGTGCAGAGAGCCAGAATTTGGCTCCAAAATATGGCTCAGGCCTCGAAATTGGGATGTTTGGGATATTTTGAAAACTGCAGGGGAGTTTGGGACAAATATGACCAAAGGCCCTTTCAGTACTTGGCATATGTTGGATATAAAAAGTCGAAATTTCAAACTGCGAATAGGTGCAGAGAGCCAGAATTTGGCTCCAAAATATGACTCAGGCCTCGAAATTGGGATATTAGGGATATTTTGAAAACTGCACGGAGGTTTGGGACAAATGTGACCAAACGCCGCTTTCAGTATTTGGCATATGTTGGGTATAAAAAGTCGTAATTTCAAACTGCGAATACGTATAGAGAGCCTGAATTTGGCTCCAAAATATGGCTCAGGCCTCGAAATTGGGATATTAGGGATATCTTGAAAAATGCAGGGAGGTTTGAGACAAATGTGACCAAACGCCGCTTTCAGTACTTGGCATATGTTGGGTATAAAAAAGTCGCAATTTCAAACTGCGAATACTTACAGAGAGCCAGAATTTGGCTCCAAAATATGGCTCAGGCCTCGAAATTGGAATATTTGGGATATTTTGAAAACTGTAGGGGAGTTTGTGCAAAATGTGACTCACTGCCGTTTTCAGTACTTGGCATATGTTGGGTATAAAATTCGTAATATGAAACTGCGAATACGTGCAGAGAGCCAAAATTTGGCTCCAAAATATGGCTCAGGCCTCGAAATTGGGATGTTAGGGATATTTTGAAAACTGCAGAGGAGTTCGAGCAAAATCTTACTAATTGCCGCTTTCGGGACTTGGCATATGTTGGGTATAAAAATTCGTAATTTAAAACAGCGAATACGTGCAGAGAGCCAGAATTTGGCTCCAAAATATTGCTCAGGCCTCGAAATTGGGATGTTTGGGATATTTTGAAAACTGCAGGGGAGTTTGTGCAAAATGTGACTCACTGCCGCGTCCAGTACTTGGCATATGTTGGGTATAAAAGGTAGTAATATCAAACTGCGAATACGTGCATAGAGCCAGAATTTGGCTCCAAAATATGGCTCAGGCTTCGAAATTGGGATGTTTGGGATATTTTGAAAACTGAAGGGAGGTTTGGGAAAAATGTGACCAAACGCCGCTTTCAGTACTTGGCATATGTTGAGTATAAAAAGTTGTAATTTTCAACTGCGAATACGTGCAGAGAGTCAGAATTTGTTTCCAAAATATGGCTCAGGCCTCGAAATTGGGATGTTTGTGATATTTTGAAAACTGGAGGGAGATTTGGGACAAATGTGACCAAATGCCGCTTTCAGCACTTGGCATATATTGGGTATAAAAAAGTCGCAATTTCAAACTGCAAATACGTGCAGAGAGCCAGAATTTGGCTCCAAAATATGGCTCAGGCCTCGAAATTGGGATGTTTGGGATATTTTGAAAACTGCAGGGGAGTTTGGGACAAATATGACCAAAGGCCCTTTCAGTACTTGGCATATGTTGGATATAAAAAGTCGAAATTTCAAACTGCGAATAGGTGCAGAGAGCCAGAATTTGGCTCCAAAATATGACTCAGGCCTCGAAATTGGGATATTAGGGATATTTTGAAAACTGCACGGAGGTTTGGGACAAATGTGACCAAACGCCGCTTTCAGTATTTGGCATATGTTGGGTATAAAAAGTCGTAATTTCAAACTGCGAATACGTATAGAGAGCCTGAATTTGGCTCCAAAATATGGCTCAGGCCTCGAAATTGGGATATTAGGGATATTTTGAAAAATGCAGGGAGGTTTGAGACAAATGTGACCAAACGCCGCTTTCAGTACTTGGCATATGTTGGGTATAAAAAAGTCGCAATTTCAAACTGCGAATACTTACAGAGAGCCAGAATTTGGCTCCAAAATATGGCTCAGGCCTCGAAATTGGAATATTTGGGATATTTTGAAAACTGTAGGGGAGTTTGTGCAAAATGTGACTCACTGCCGTTTTCAGTACTTGGCATATGTTGGGTATAAAATTCGTAATATGAAACTGCGAATACGTGCAGAGAGCCAAAATTTGGCTCCAAAATATGGCTCAGGCCTCGAAATTGGGATGTTAGGGATATTTTGAAAACTGCAGAGGAGTTCGAGCAAAATCTTACTAATTGCCGCTTTCGGGACTTGGCATATGTTGGGTATAAAAATTCGTAATTTAAAACAGCGAATACGTGCAGAGAGCCAGAATTTGGCTCCAAAATATTGCTCAGGCCTCGAAATTGGGATGTTTGGGATATTTTGAAAACTGCAGGGGAGTTTGTGCAAAATGTGACTCACTGCCGCGTCCAGTACTTGGCATATGTTGGGTATAAAAGGTAGTAATATCAAACTGCGAATACGTGCATAGAGCCAGAATTTGGCTCCAAAATATGGCTCAGGCTTCGAAATTGGGATGTTTGGGATATTTTGAAAACTGAAGGGAGGTTTGGGAAAAATGTGACCAAACGCCGCTTTCAGTACTTGGCATATGTTGAGTATAAAAAGTTGTAATTTTCAACTGCGAATACGTGCAGAGAGTCAGAATTTGTTTCCAAAATATGGCTCAGGCCTCGAAATTTGGATATTTGGGATATTTTGAAAACTGCAGGGAGGTTTGGGACAAATGTGACCAAACGCCGCTTTCAGTACTTGGCATATGTTGGGTATAAAAAGTCGTAACTTAAAACTGCGAATACGTGCAGAGAACCAGAATTTGGCTCCAAAATATGGCTCAGGCCTCGAAATTGGGATATTTGGGATTTTTCGAAAACTGCAAAGGAGTTTGTGCAAAATGTGACTCACTGCCGCTTTCAGTACTTGGCATATGTTGGGTATAAAATTCGTAATATGAAACTGCAAATACGTGCAGAGAGCCAGAATTTGGCTCCAAAATATGGCTCAGGCCTCGAAATTGGGATGTTTGGGATATTTTGAAAACTGCAGAGGAGTTTGTGCAAATCTTACTACTTGCCGCTTTCAGGACTTGCCATATGTTGGGTATAAAAAGTCGTAATTTAAAACAGCGAATACGTGCAGAGAGCCAGAATTTGGCTCCAAAATATTGCTCAGGCCTCGAATTTGGGATGTTTGGGATATTTTGAAAACTGCAGGGGAGTTTGTGCAAAATGTGACTCACTGCCGCTTACGGGACTTGGCATATGTTGGGTATAAAAAGTAGTAATATCAAACTGCGAATACGTGCATAGAGACAGAATTTGGCTCCAAAATATGGCTCAGGCCTCGAAATTGGGATGTTTGGGATATTTTGAAAACTGGAGGGAGGTTTGGGGCAAATGTGACCAAACGCCGCTTTCAGTACATAGCATATGTTGGGTATAAAAAGTCGTAACTTCAAACTGCGAATACGTACAGAGAGCCTGAATTTGGCTCCAAAATATGGCTCAGGCCTCGAAATTGGGATATTTGGGATATTTCGAAAACTGCAGGGGAGTTTGTGCAAAATGTGACTCACTGCCACTTTCAGGACTTGGCATATGTTGGGTATAAAAAGTCGTAATATCAAACTGCGAATACATGTAGAGAGCCAGAATTTGGCTCCAAAATATGGCTCAGGCCTCGAAATTGGGATGTTTGTGATATTTTGAAGACTGGAGGGAGATTTCGGGACAAATGTGACCAAATGCCGCTTTCAGCACTTGGCATATATTGGGTATAAAAAAGTCGCAATTTCAAACTGCAAATACGTGCAGAGAGCCAGAATTTGGCTCCAAAATATGGTTCAGGCCTCGAAATTGGGATGTTTGGGATATTTTGAAAACTGCAGGGGAGTTTGGGACAAATATGACCAAAGGCCCTTTCAGTACTTGGCATATGTTGGATATAAAAAGTCGAAATTTCAAACTGCGAATAGGTGCAGAGAGCCAGAATTTGGCTCCAAAATATGGCTCAGGCCTCGAAATTGGGATGTTTGGGATATTTTGAAAACTGCAGGGGAGTTTGTGCAAAATGTGAATCACTGCCGCTTTCAGGACTTGGCATATGTTAGGTATAAAAAGTCATAATTTCAAACTGCGAATACATGCAGAGAGCCAGAATTTGGCTCCAAAATATGACTCAGGCCTCGAAATTGGGAAGTTTGGGATATTTTGAAAACTGCAGGGGAGTTTGGGACAAATATGACCAAACGCCGCTTTCAGTACTTGGCATATGATGGGTTTAAAAAGTCGTAACTTAAAACTGCGAATACGTGCAGAGAGCCAGAATTTGGCTCCAAAATATGGCTCAGGCTTCGAAATTGGGCTGTTTGGGATATTTTGAAAACTGCAGGGAGGTATGAGACAAATGTGACCAAACGCCGCTTTCAGTAGTTGGCATATGTTGGGTATAAAAAAGATGCAATTTCAAACTGCGAATACGAGCAGAGAGCCAAAATTTGGCTCCAAAATATGGCTCAGGCCTCGAAATTGGGATATTTGGGATTTTTCGAAAACTGCAAAGGAGTTTGTGCAAAATGTGACTCATTGCGGCTTTCAGGACTTGGCATATGTTGGGTATAAAAAGTAGTAATATCAAACTGCGAATACGTGCATAGAGCCAGAATTTGGCTCCAAAATATGGCTCAGGCCTCGAAATTGGGAAGTTTGGGATATTTTGAAAACTGCAGGGGAGTTTGGGACAAATATGACCAAACGCCGCTTTCAGTACTTGGCATATGATGGGTTTAAAAAGTCGTAACTTAAAACTGGGAATACGTGCAGAGAGCCAGAATTTGGCTCCAAAATATGGCTCAGGCATCAAAATTGGGATATTTGGGATATTTCGAAAACTGCATGGGAGTTTGTGCAAAATGTGACTCACTGCCGCTTACGGGACATGGCATATGTTGGGTATAAAAAGTCGTAATATCAAACTGCGAATACCTGCATAGAGCCTGAATTTGGCTCCAAAATATGGCTCAGGCCTCGAAATTGGGATGTTTGGGATATTTTGAAAACTGGAGGGAGGTTTGGGACAAATGTGACCAAACACCGCTTTCAGTACTTAGCATATGTTGGGTATAAAAAGTCGTAACTTCAAACTGCGAATACGTACAGAGAGCCTGAATTTGGCTCCAAAATATGGCTCAGGCCTCGAAATTGGGATATTTGGGATATTTCGAAAACTGCAGGGGAGTTTGTGCAAAATGTGACTCACTGCCGCTTTCAGGACTTGGCATATGTTGGGTATAAGAAGTCGTAATATCAAACTGCGAATACATGTAGAGAGCCAGAATTTGGCTCCAAAATATGGCTCAGGCCTCGAAATTGGGATGTTTGGGATATTTTGAAAACTTTAGGGAGGTTTGGGACAAATGTGACCAAACGCCGCTTTCAGTACTTGGCATATGTTGGGTATAAAAAGTCGTAACTTAAAACTGGGAATACGTGCAGAGAGCCAGAATTTAGCTTCAAAATATGGCTCAGGCCTCAAAATTGGGATATTTGGGATATTTCAAAAACTGCAGGGGAGTTTGTGCAAAATGTGACTCACTGCCGCTTTCAGGACTTGGCATATGTTTGGTATAAAAAGTCGTAATATCAAACTGCGAATACGTGCATAGAGCCAGAATTCGGGTCCAAAATATGGCTCAGGCCTCGAAATTGGGATGTTTGGGATATTTTAAAAACTGGAGGGAGGTTTGGGACAAATGTGACCAAACGCCGCTTTCAGTACTTGGCATATGTTGGGTATAAAAAGTCGTAATTTCAAACTGTGAATACGTATAGAGAGCCTGAATTTGGCTCCAAAATATGGCTTAGGCCTCGAAATTGGGATATTAGGCATATTTTGAAAACTGCAGGGAGGTTTGTGACAAATGTGACCAAACACCACTTTCAGTAGTTGGCATATATTGGGTATAAAAAAGTCGCAATTTCAAACTGCGAATACGTGCATAGAGCCAGAATTTGGCTCCAAAATATGGCTCAGGCCTCGAAATTGAAATATTTGGGATATTTCGATAACTGCTTGGGAGTTTGTGCAAAATTTGACTCACTGCTGCTTTCAGGACTTGGCATATGTTTGGTATAAAAAGTCGTAATATCTAATATCAAACTGCGAATACGTGCATAGAGCCAGAATTTGGCTCCCAAATATGGCTCAGGCCTCGAAATTGGGATGTTTGGGATATTTTGAAAACTGGAGGGAGGTTTGGGACAAATGTGACCAAACGCCGCTTTCAGTACTTGGCATATGTTGGGTATAAAAAGTTGTAACTTAAAACGGCGAATACGTACAGAGAGCCTGAATTTGGCTCCAAAATATGGCTCAGGCCTCGAAATTGGGATATTTGGGATATTTTGAAAACTGCAGGGGAGTTTGTGCAAAATTTGACTCATTGCCGCTTTCAGGACTTGGCATATGTTGGGTATAAAAAGTCGTAATTTAAAACTGCGAATACGTGCAGAGAGCCAAATTTTTCTCCAAAATATGCCTCAGGCCTCGAAATTGGGATGTTTGCGATATTTTGAAAACTGCAGGGGAGTTTGTGCAAAATGTGACCAAACGCCGCTTTCAGTACTTAGCATATGTTGGGTCTAAAATGTCGTAATATCAAACTGCGAATACATGCAGAGAGAGAGAATTTGGCTCCAAAATATGGCTCAGGCCATTGATATTGGGATGTTTGGAATATTTTGAAAACTGCAAGGGAGTTTGTGCAAAATGTGACAAATACCCGCTTTCAGTACTTCGCATATGTTGGGTAAAAAAAAGTCGTAATTTTAAACTGCGAATACGTGCAGAGAGCCAGAACTTGGCACCAAAATATGGCTCAGGCCTCAAAATTGGGATGTTTGGGATATTTTGAAAACTGCAGGGGTGATGGGGACAAATGTGACCAAACGCTGCTTTCAGTACTTGGCATATGTTGGGTATAAAAAGTCGTAATATCAATCTGCGAATACGTGCAGAGAGCCAGAATTTGGCTCCAAAATATGGCTCAGGCCTCGATATTTGGATGTTTGTGATATTTTGAAAACTACAGGGGAGTTTGTGCAAAATGTGACCAAACGCCGCTTTCAGTACTCCGCATATGTTGGGTATAAAAAAGTCGTAATTTCAAATTGCAAATATGTGCAGATAGCAAGAATTTGGCTGCAAAATATGGCTCAGGCCTCGAAATAGGGATATTTGGGATATTTTGAAAACTGCAAGGGACTTTGGGACAATTATGAGCAAACGCCGCTTTCAGGACTTGGCATATGTTGGGTATAAAAATTCGTAATTTAAAACTGCGAATACATGCAGAGAGCCAGAATTTGGCTCCAAAATATTGCTCAGGCCTCGACATTGGGATGTTTGGGATATTTTGAAAACTGCAGGAGAGTTTGTGCAAAATGTGACTCACTGCCGCTTTCAGTACTTGGCATATGTTGGGTATAAAAAGTCGTAATATCAAACTGCGAATACTTGCATAGAGACAGAATTTGGCTCCAAAATATGACTCAGGCCTCGAAATTGGGATGTTTGGGATATTTTGAAAACTGGAGGGAGGTTTGGGACAAATGTGACCAAACGCCGCTTTCAGTACTTGGCATATGTTGGGTATAAAAAGTTGTAACTTAAACCTGCGAATAAGTGCAGAGAGCCAGAATTTGGCTCCAAAATATGGCTCAGGCCTCGAAATTGGGATATTTGGGATTTTTCGAAAACTGCATAGGAGTTTGTGCAAAATGTGACTCATTGCGGCTTTCAGGACTTGGCATATGTTGGGTATAAAAAGTCGTAATATCAAACTGCGAATACGTGCATAGAGCCAGAATTTGGCTCCAAAATATGGCTCAGGCCTCGAAATTGGGATGTTAGGGATATTTTGAAAACTGGAGGGAGGTTTGGGACAAATGTGACCAAACGCCGCTTTCAGTACTTGGCATATGTTGGGTATAAAAAGTCGTAACTTAAAACTGCGAATACGTGCAGAGAGCCAGAATTTGGCTCCAAAATATGGCTCAGGCCTCAAAATTGGGATATTTGGGATATTTCGAAAACTGCAGGGGAGTTTGTGCAAAATGTGACTCACTGCCGCTATCAGGACTTGGCATATGTTTGGTATAAAAAGTCGTAATATCAAACTGCGAATACTTGCATAGAGCCAGAATTTGGCTCCAAAATATGACTCAGGCCTCGAAATTGGGATGTTTGGGATATTTTGAAAACTGGAGGGAGGTTTGGGACAAATGTGACCAAACGCCGCTTTCAGTACTTGGCATATGTTGGGTATAAAAATTCGTAACTTAAAACTGCGAATAAGTGCAGAGAGCCAGAATTTGACTCCAAAATATGGCTCAGGCCTCGAAATTGGGATATTTGGGATTTTTCGAAAACTGCAAAGGAGTTTGTGCAAAATGTGACTCATTGCGGCTTTCAGGACTTGGCATATGTTGGGTATAAAAAGTCGTAATATCAAACTGCAATAACGTGCATAGAGCCAGAATTTGGCTCCAAAATATGGCTCAGGCCTCGAAATTGGGATGTTTGGGATATTTTGAAAACTGGAGGGAGGTTTGGGACAAATGTGACCAAACGCCGCTTTCAGTACTTGGCATATGTTGGGTATAAAAAATTCGTAATTTCAAACTGCGAATACGTGCAGAGAGCCAGAATTTGGCTCGAAAATATGGCTCAGGCCTCGAAATTGGGATGTTTGGGATATCTTGAAAATTGCAGGGGGGATTGGGACAAATGTGACCAAACGCCCCTTTTAGTACTTGGCATATGTAGGGTATAAAAAGTCGTAATTTCAAACTGCGAATGCATACAGAGAGCCTGAATTTGGCTCCAAAATATGTCTCAGGCCTCGAAATTGGGATGTTTGGGATATTTTGAAAACTGCCGGGAGGTTTGGGACAAATGTGACCAAACGCTGCTTTCAGTACTTCGCATATGTTGGGTATAAAAAGTCGTAATTTCAAACTGCGAATACGTGCAGAGAGCCAAAATTTGGCTCCAAAATATGGCTCAGGCCTCGAATTTGGGATGTTTGGGATATTTTGAAAAATGCAGGGGGGATTGGGACAAATGTGACCAAACGCCGCTTTCAGTACTTGGCATATGTTGGGTATAAAAAATTCGTAATTTCAAACTGCGAATACGTGCAGAGAGCCAGAATTTGGCTCCAAAATATGGCTCAGGCCTCGAATTTGGGATGTTTGGGATATTTTGAAAAATGCAGGGGGGATTGGGACAAATGTGACCAAACGCAGCTTTCAGGACTCGGCATATGTTGGGTATAAAAAGTCGTAATTTCAAACTGCGAATACTTGAATAGAGCCAGAATTTGGCTCCAAAATATGGCTCAGGCCTCGAATTTGGGATGTTTGGGATATTTTGAAAACGGCAGGGGGGTTTGGGACAAATGTGACCAATTGCCGCTTTCAGTACTTGGCATATGTTGGGTATATAAAGTCGTAATTTCAAACTGCGAATACGTGCAGAGAGCCTGAATTTGGCTCCCATATATGGCTCAGGCCTCGAAATTGGGATGTTTGGGATATTTTGAAAACTGCAGGAAGGTTTGAGCCAAATGTGACCAAATGCCGCTTTCAGTACTTGGCATATGTTGGGTATAAAAAAGTCGTAATTTCAAACAACGAATACGTGCAGAGAGCCAGGATTTGGCTCGAAAATATTGCTCAGTCCTCGAAATTGGGATATTTGGGATATTTCGAAAACTGCAGGGGAGTTTGTGCAAAATGTCACTCTCTGGCGCTTTCAGGACTTGGCATATGTTGGGTATAAAAAGTCGTAATTTCAAACTGCGAATACGTGCATTGAGCCAGAATTTGGCTCCAAAATATGGCTTAGGCCTCGAAATTGGGATGTTTGGAATATTTTGAAAACTGCAAGGGAGTTTGTGCAAAATGTGACTCACTGCCGCTTTCAGGACTTGGCATATGTTGGGTATAAAAATTCGTAATATCAAACTGCGAATACGTGCATAGAGCCAGAATTCGGCTCCAAAATATGGCTCAGGCCTGGAAATTGGGATGTTTTGGATATTTTGAAAATTGCAGGGGGGATTGGGACAAATGTGACCAAACGCCCCTTTAAGTACTTGGCATATGTTGGGTATAAAAAAGTCGTAATTTAAAACAGCGAATACGTGCAGAGAGCCAGAATTTGGCTCGAAAATATGGCTCAGGCCTCGAAATTGGGATGTTTTGGATATTTTGAAAACTGCCGGGGACTTTGTGACATATATGACTAAACGCCGCTTTCAGTACTTGGTATATGTTGGGTATAAAAAAGTCGCAATTTCAAACTGCGAATACGTACATAGAACCAGAATTTGTCTCCAAAATATGGCTCAGGCCTCGAAATTGAGATATTTGGGATATTTCGCAAGCTGCAGGGGAGTTTGTACAAAATATCACTCACTGCCGCTTTCAGGACTTGGCATATGTTGAGTATAAAAAGTCGTAATTTCAAACTGCGAATACGTGCAGAGAGCCAGAATTTGGCTCGAAAATATGGCTCAGGCCTCGAAATTGGGATGTTTGGGATATCTTGAAAATTGCAGGTGGGATTGGGACAAATGTGACCAAACGCCCCTTTTAGTACTTGGCATATGTTGGGTATAAAAAGTCGGAATTTCAAACTGCGAATGCATACAGAGAGCCTGAATTTGGCTCCAAAATATGTCTCAGGCCTCGAAATTGGGATGTTTGGGATATTTTGAAAACTGCCGGGAGGTTTGGGACAAATGTGACCAAACGCTGCTTTCAGTACTTCGCATATGTTGGGTATAAAAAGTCGTAATTTCAAACTGCGAATACGTGCAGAGAGCCAGAATTTGGCTCCAAAATATGGCTCAGGCCTCGAATTTGGGATGTTTGGGATATTTTGAAAAATGCAGGGGGGATTGGGACAAATGTGACCAAACGCCGCTTTCAGTACTTGGCATATGTTGGGTATAAAAAATTCGTAATTTCAAACTGCGAATACGTGCAGAGAGCCAGAATTTGGCTCCAAAATATGGCTCAGGCCTCGAATTTGGGATGTTTGGGATATTTTGAAAACTGCCGGGAGGTTTGGGACAAATGTGACCAAACGCTGCTTTCAGTACTTCGCATATGTTGGGTATAAAAAGTCGTAATTTCAAACTGCGAATACATGCAGAGAGCCAGAATTTGGCTCCAAAATATGGCTCAGGCCTCGAATTTGGGATGTTTGGGATATTTTGAAAAATGCAGGGGGGATTGGGACAAATGTGACCAAACGCCGCTTTCAGTACTTGGCATATGTTGGGTATAAAAAATTCGTAATTTCAAACTGCGAATACGTGCAGAGAGCCAGAATTTGGCTCCAAAATATGGCTCAGGCCTCGAATTTGGGATGTTTGGGATATTTTGAAAAATGCAGGGGGGATTGGGACAAATGTGACCAAACGCAGCTTTCAGGACTTGGCATATGTTGGGTATAAAAAGTCGTAATTTCAAACTGCGAATACTTGAATAGAGCCAGAATTTGGCTCCAAAATATGGCTCAGGCCTCGAATTTGGGATGTTTGGGATATTTTGAAAACGGCAGGGGGGTTTGGGACAAATGTGACCAATTGCCGCTTTCAGTACTTGGCATATGTTGGGTATATAAAGTCGTAATTTCAAACTGCGAATACGTGCAGAGAGCCTGAATTTGGCTCCCAAATATGGCTCAGGCCTCGAAATTGGGATGTTTGGGAGATTTTGAAAACTGCAGGAAGGTTTGAGCCAAATGCCGCTTTCAGTACTTGGCATATGTTGGGTATAAAAAAGTCGTAATTTCAAACAACGAATACGTGCAGAGAGCCAGGATTTGGCTCGAAAATATTGCTCAGTCCTCGAAATTGGGATATTTGGGATATTTCGAAAACTGCAGGGGAGTTTGTGCAAAATGTCACTCTCTGGCGCTTTCAGGACTTGGCATATGTTGGGTATAAAAAGTCGTAATTTCAAACTGCGAATACGTGCATTGAGCCAGAATTTGACTCCAAAATATGGCTTAGGCCTCGAAATTGGGATGTTTGGAATATTTTGAAAACTGCAAGGGAGTTTGTGCAAAATGTGACTCACTGCCGCTTTCAGGACTTGGCATATGTTGGGTATAAAAATTCGTAATATCAAACTGCGAATACGTGCATAGAGCCAGAATTCGGCTCCAAAATATGGCTCAGGCCTGGAAATTGGGATGTTTTGGATATTTTGAAAATTGCAGGGGGGATTGGGACAAATGTGACCAAACGCCCCTTTTAGTACTTGGCATATGTTGGGTATAAAAAAGTCGTAATTTAAAACAGCGAATACGTGCAGAGAGCCAGAATTTGGCTCGAAAATATGGCTCAGGCCTCGAAATTGGGATGTTTTGGATATTTTGAAAACTGCAGGGGACTTTGTGACCAACCCGTTCTCACACAAGACAGCACATATATGACTTAATGCTTAAAGTCAATATGTTGAATATGAATTAGTAAATATGTGATATATTCCCAGTTACTTTTTTTCTAAGGCCCCAAACTCTTCCTCACGTACCAATTTACGTCTCACAGTATCCATCCGTCAACTTAGATAGCAGAATAGTCGTGATTGGTTCAATTATAAGGAAAATTGTAGTTTTCAGATCCCACATGGGTTGTGAAATTTACCTACTATTGTCCATGCTCTTAGAATATTACAGATCAGCTACTTCCTATTGAAGGCTCGTAGTTTTGTTTTGAGAAATATTAGTTGTTCTTAGTAAATTATAATAAGCACTAAAAATTATTACATAGAATAACAGTCCTTCGTCAATCAATATTATATACCATAGTTTGTGCTTTACAAATCTTTAAAGGATGTTTTGTAGGAACGCTAACAGAAAACGATGTTACGTTGGAATGTCTATGGGGTAAACTACTGCAAACAGGATATTATTGTGTCTACTATACCAACTATAGCTAGGATAGGTATATTGTCCACTACCACCTGTTAGGTGGGTAAGGGGTCCAATACCACCCACAGGATGGGTATGAGGGTCACATCCACCCACAGGATGAGTATGGGGACCACATCCACCCACAGGAAGGGTATGGGGTCCAATACCACCCACAGGATGAGTATGGCGTCCACTACAACCCACAGGATGGGTATGAGGCTCCAACCACCCATAGAATGAGTATGGGGCTCCAACCATCCATAGAATGGGTATGGGGTCCAATAACACCCACTGGATGTGTTTGGCGTCCATTGTCGCGCGTCGAGCTCGAAAACCGCAGCATTCATCTCAGAACCATGCCTATTTCACGCAGATTCCTTAATAAACGTAAGAATTTTATATGTCACAAGAAAGATAGAAATATAAGCTTCATTCTAAATACCTTACCATGGGTATATTTAAATTTAAAGCGAAGATACGTGTACTTTTATAATAGCCGAGCTCCGACCGCAGACAGATCGATCGACCGAGCAACTCTCTCGCAGAACAATGTTTATTTTACGTGAATTCGTTAATAAACATATGTGTTTTATATGTCTCAAGAAAGGCAGACATATAAGCTTCACATTAAACACTTTACCATAGACATATTTAAAGTTCTAATGAAGATACATGTATTTTAAAAATTACGGAGCTCCCACCCCGTACAGACTGAACGACAGAGCAACTCTCTCTCATATCAATGTTTATTTCACGTAAATTCATTAATAAACACAAATGTTTTATATGTCTTAAGCAAGTTAGAAATAAGAGCTTCATTTTCAATACATTACAATAGACATTTAGATTTAGATTTAGATTTAGATGTTTATTCAGGTAAGGTATATACATACAAGTGATGTTACATTAATGGATTGATATATAGATAGAGCTAGTACATACAATGCCTAAAGCCACTATTACGCAATGCGTTTCGGGCAAGAAAACATTAATATCTAGAACTTAATACTAATTGAGCATAAAGAATAAAAAGTGTTGAGAACAAATACAAATAAAGATAAAAAAAGGGGGAACATGACTGAAAAAGCAGCACACATACAATCGGTTGACAAACAGTGTTGATTAAAAAAAAAAGAAAATAACAGACATGGGTTGACAATAGAGGAGTGAGGTAGATTACAGGGAATTTATTAGGTAGTGTTTAGCTTTTATCTTAAACTGGTTGAGAGAGGTACAGTCTTTAACATGGTTGGGAAGGTCATTCCACATTCTGGGCCCCTTGATTTGCAGAGCATTTCTAGTTTATTTATTTATTTATTTATTTATTTATTTATTTATTTATGCATATACAAGAATGTACATAAGGAATGTGAGGATACAAATATGGTAATTACAGTCTTGTAAAGCCACTAGCACGCACAGCGTTTCGGGCAGGTCCTTAATCTAAGAAAATTTTAAGGAGGTAAATACTTGCAAAATTTATAGACAAAAAATGATAACAGATTACATGGAATGAAAAAAAAGATGAGAGAAAATTATAGGTACAGTATATTAAAGCACATAGGTAGCTATGATTGATTGCAATGACAGCTTAAAATGGTAGTTGACAACAAATTGGTAGGCACAATACAGCAGAAACAATATAAGATTGATTGCAATGACAGCTTGAATGGTAGTTGACAAAAAATTGGTAGTCACAATACAGCATATGGCTAGCACATAAAAGAAGACAGCAATGAACACAATGATAAGGTTGTTTGATATTACATAAAAATTAGGAGATTGGGTAACACTAGGTACAGAGCAAATTTAAAGCTCAGTGTAGGAAACTAAATAGATGAAGTTAGGTACTTTTTGGTTTTGCTTTTAAATAAGGCAAAAGTTTTACAGTTTTTCAATTCACTAGGGAGTGAGTTCCATAGACTAGGTCCCTTAATTTGCATAGAGTGTTTACACAGATTAAGTTTGACCCTGGGGATATCAAAGAGATATTTATTTCTGGTGTGGTGATAATGGGTCCTATTACATCTGTCCAGGGAGAGTTTCAGAGCATGGTTTGCATATTTATAGCTCAAGTGAAGATACATATGTTTTTATAGTAGCGCTCAGTACCTTGTCGGGCATGGAGTGCAGACGCCTACGCACTTGCCGATATATTGTATAATTAACAAAGATACGCTAATAAAGCCTAAAATCTTATATGCCTCCAGAAAGACCGAGATATGAACATTATTATGATTGCACCAAATGAAATATATCATGTTCGAGAACAAAGATATATCAATTTTAAATTAAGTTTCGACTCTTGCTCGGGCGAGAGAGATGGGGCGACTCTCGCCCCATCTATTGGGGATTCTGTCCACTAAAGACCCAAAGCTACTCAAACCCTCCTAGCATTATTTAGGTAATGAAGTAATATGGTATATATACTCACTATAATGTGGGTGCTGAATGCAGAACATGAGAAAACATATATTTACTCCAAACTAATGTAATTTCATTATGAAATAAGTAAATAAGTTGCATCAAAGGAAGTCGACGGTCCAAGCGTCAATGTTGTGGAGCGACTTATCCAAGATATATCGTTGTTTGGAAAGTGTTTGTTGGCATATCCAGTTGTCGCACTTCTCTGCACAAATTATCACAAATTTAAATTATAATGTTAACAAGTAGAATACATATTTTTAATAAAATCTAACATAAGTAGTCAGAAAACATTTAACATTTATTAAAAAATATATGTTTGGAAGTTAAATTTATTTATTTTATTTATTTATTTATATATATATATATATACAAGAAGGTACATTGGGTTTGTCAGAATACATTGGAGAGTACAGTATTTACACTCTTGTAAAGCCACTAGTACGCGCAGCGTTTCGGGCAGGTCCTTAATCTAACAGATAATTTTAAGTAGGTAATTTCTATCAGAATTGATAAATGACAAAGATACATTGCAAGAGAAAAATGAGATGAGAGAGCTTAGTAAGTATATTAAAGCACATTGTTATATTAAAGCTCTAATTGATTACATTGACAGCTTGATTAGTAATTTAAACAAGATTAATAGACACCATACAGCAGATTGACAGCACATATAAGACAGCAATGATCACAATGGTAAAGATGTTCAGATTGGGTACATAAAGATTGGGAGACTGGGTAGCAAAAGATACAGATAAACAAGATTTATGAACACCATACAGCAGATTGGCAGCACATATAAGAAGACATCAATGATCACAATGGTAAAGATGTTCAAATTGGGAACATAAAGGTTGGGAGATTGGGTAGCAATAGATACAGTGCAATTTTAAGGCAAAAAGTGAAAAACTATGAAGATGAAATTAGATACCTTTTAGTATTGATTTTGAATGATGTAAAAGTTGGACAGCTTTTCAATTCAGTAGGGAGTGAGTTCCATAAACTGGGTACCTTTATTTGCATAGAGTGTTTACACAGATTAAGTTTAACTCTGGGGATATCAAAGAGATATTTATTTCTTGTGTGGTGATAATGGGTCCTATTACATCTGTCCAGGAAGAGTTTCAGAGCAGGATTTGCATTTAAGAACAGGGTTTTGTAAATGTAGTTGACACAAGAGAATTTATGGAGTGAGATTATGTTTAGCATGTTTAGGGAGTTAAACAAGGGGGCTGTGTGTTGTCTGAAAGCAGAATTTGATATTATTCTGATAGCAGATTTTTGCTGGGTGATGATGGACTTGAGGTGGTTTGCAGTGGTTGAACCCCATGCACAGATACCATAGTTGAGATAGGGATAGATTAGTGCATAATATAGAGAGATGAGAGCAGAGTTAGGTACATAATATCTGATTTTGGAGAGTATACCAACTGTTTTACAGACTTTCTTAGTTATGTGTTGTATGTGGGCACTGAAATTGAGTCTCTTGTCTAGGAATAGGCCAAGAAACTTTCCATCATTTTTATTGCTAATGTTTACATTGTCTATCTGAAGCTGAATTGCATTTGTAGATTTGCTTCCAAATAGGATGTAGTAGGTCTTTTCTATGTTAAGTGTTAGTTTGTTGGTTGACATCCATAAGTGGACTTTTTTTAGTTCATTATTAACAACATCATTTAGTGTATGTGGGTTGGGGTTGGAGTAGATGAGGGTAGCATCATCAGCAAACAAAATAGGTTTCAGAATGTTAGACACATTAGGCAGACCATTGATGTATATAAGAAATAGAAGAGGCCCCAAGATGCTGCCCTGTGGCACTCCAACGGTTATTGGTAGAATGGGAGAGGTTATATAATTGATGGCTACACATTGGTGTCTATCACTAACTTCAAATCGACTTCATAGGACAATAGTTTTGTTATATATATTCGCTATTCGTTGACATGCGTTCGCTACTTAAACTACCATGTACTGTACTTATGTAAAATCTCCCATGTCTCTTCGCTCATCTCACCGAACCCTACAGGCTCTGTGATATATTGTTTAATTAAGTTGACCAGACCACACACTAGAAGTTGAAGGGACGACGACGTTTCGGTCCGTCCTGGACCATTCTCAAGTCGATTGTGAATGGTCCAGGACGGACCGAAACGTCGTCGTCCCTTCAACTTCTAGTGTGTGGTATGGTCAACATACTTCAGCCACGTTATTGTGACTCATCGCCTTGTTTAATTAATTGAGATTCACAAATAAAGCTTATAATTGTATATGTTATCAAAAAGGCAGAGCTTAGTTTAGTTCATTTATTATGCACCCCATACCCATCCTATGGGCGATAGTGGAGTGTTACAGAGGCACATAATGGGCTCAGGGACTGAGCCCCACAATTCATATAGCCAAGCAAGTTATAATCTTGATAAGCTAGTTACAAAAGTCAATGCACATTGTCACATCAACAATGGGCTCGAGACCGACCACAAGTACAGTTTATAATTTAAGCAACTGACATATATGGAGGGCTAGTGTGACAATTGATATGTTTATCCTACACATAACCCCCTCTCCCCCATCAAATGGGCAGCGGTGGATAGGTTACAATCAAGTCGTTTTTTGTGTTTTATTCAGAGATTGGATCTTATTGGGTGAGGAAAGATATTCATATTTTAAAGAAGGCTTCTTGGCTGATGCTCTCCATTGATGGAAAATATACAACCTTTTGAAAATCAATGTTAGTTTGATCTAGATATTGTATTTAACGAAAGTATTTGTCATCAGAAAGGTAGACATATAGGCTACATTTAAAATCCTTTGTCATAAATATAACTGAAGTGAAAACGAAGATATATGCGTTTTGATAGTTACTTGATGGCTAGCTCTGAGAGTGTGAAGCCCTGCACACCAGCCAATAAATTGTATAATTAGTTTCCATATATTTTAATTAATCTTAAAAATCTATATGTCAGCAGAAAGGAAGATGTAACCGTTAATGTGACAACATTTAAAAATATATATCTCTTAAGTTAAATAAATAATACCACCTTATCGCCTGTGTCTGGACACATGAAAACTACCTAGGTATCAGTATCCAGCCAGGCGGGGATCACAGGCTGCACAATACTGATAAATTATGTAATGCACTACTTGTGGTCGATCTCGAACCCATTTATGATGTGACGACTTATAGTGAATTTTGTAACTAGCTCATCAAGATTGTAACTTGCTTAGCTAAATGAATTGTGGGGTTCGGTCCATTCATTTTCTTTCTTTATTATGCACCCCATAATACCCATCCCGTGGGCGGTGGTGTAAAGGTTTACAGAGGCACATAATCGGTTCAGGAACTGAACCCTCTAGTTCGTTCAGCGAAGCAAATAACAATCTTTTGACGCTAGTTACAAAATTATTAATGTACACATACTTATGCATACATGTACATATACATATATACATACACATGCATATTTAATCACCCACACAAATACACACATCAGTAATCTTTTGTATCACAAGTGATACAAAAGTGATACAAAGTGATACAACAAGAGGCTCACAACAGTCACTATACAAGGCACTTTACATCTATGAAGAGTCGCACAGTTACTAGTCTTGCTCCACACCCACCCAACTGGGCGGCAGCTTTACAGTCATGTGCTCCACACCCACCCAACTGGGCGGAAGCTTTACAGTCATGTGCTCCACACCCACCCAACTGGGCGGCAGCTTTACAGTCATGTGCTCCACACCCACCCAACTGGGCGGCAGCTTTACAGTCATGTGCTGCACACCCACCCAACTGGGCGGCAGCTTTACAGTCATGTGCTCCACACCCACCCAACTGGGTGGCAGTTTTACAGTTACCTGGTGTTATTCTTCACCTATATCTTTTTCTGGTTTATCCCTATTTACATTATGCAGTTCAGGTTTCGTCGCCATACTGTAGTTTTTAGTTTAGTTAATTTATCACATAATGGGTTCAGGGACTGAACACACAATTTATTTATCTAAGCAAGTTACAATCTTGAGGAGCTAGCCACAAAATTCATAATACATCGTCACATCAACAACATGGGTTCGAGATCGACCACAAGTACAGTTTCTAAATTAAGAAAATGCCATATGTGGAGAGCTAGTGTCACAATTGATATGTTTGTCCTGCACATTACCACAGTAGTTTGCTTGGGTTCTTTTAATTATCTTAGATATCATTGAAGAGAACCTCCTAGGTACTATACTGTATATATGCTGGTAAGAAGTATAATAATCCTGAGAGATCGTGTAAATTATGTTGTACGAGTGCTTCCAGTTAAGTAACATAGTTCATTTGTGTGCGCGTGCTTGAAGAGGAAATGTTATCCCCCCCCCCCCCTCCCCATTGTAAATATTTGTGGGTTTCAGACCATACGGCCGCGGCTTACCCTCGCCGCGGTCGAGGGTAAGAACACCGGATGTATACTCAGTATTACAAGTAAACATTAGCAATAACAATTATGGAAAGTTCCTTCACCTATACATAGAGAAGAGACTGAACTTCAGCACCCACATACAACACACAAGGGGATGCTCTGAGAGAGAGAGAGAGAGAGTGAGAGTAAAAATGTCCACTGAGGTCTGATTAAGTCCTTTTGGGGACCTTAATCATTAGGACGTCCAATGATTAATGCAAAGTGAGGCGTATTCAGATGGTATATTGACAACATTCAGCATATCTCATACTGACCTAGTAGTACTTGGTGCACAAATACCTTTTCCAAAGGAATCACAAAACATAATTAAACACAACTGTACCGTACAGTGTTATATATTTATTTCAGTTTGAACAATTTTTAACATTAAAGGATAAATCCTTTAATTGGTTGAAATTGGTTTTAATATTCGAAATCTAATTTGTTGATGTTAAATAATATAAGGTTCAAATTTATTAAGATACATACTTTAAAAACTATTTCTATTTGAAATTTAAATAACATAAAAAGAGTACAGAATATAACAAATACCGACTATATAAAAGACCTGACACTTGCAGCACTTAATTATGCTATTGTAACACATTGAAAGTAATAACATTATTTGATTCAACAAAGCATTTGGTAAAGTTATAATAATAATAATAATGTATTAATTATTTTAAATTATAATTCACAACTTGCTAGCGCACAAGAAACAAATCCACGAATCATCATTACATTACGCTCCACCATACGTTCCCTGGCCTTAGCCAGAGCCGCTTGAAAGAGCCGAAGCATTTCAGCAGTGCGGGTCCTTCTATAAGCTGGTCCAATTATTCTGGCAGTGCGTTTTAGTGCATGCAATTTAGAATCATTATAATAAGCATAAGTGCTATGACCAGTGTAATTTGGGTTACGTGGCCTGGACGATGGATCAAGTGTTTCTATAAACTGGTCGATAGTATCTGTGAGCTCATTGTTAAAATCTTCAACTGATGAAGGCTCAGATGAACTGCACCAATCTGACACATGGGCAACAAAATTGTCTCGTTGATCGATGGGCAGAGCTAGCCTCTTCCGCTTGAACACTCCACCAGGGAGGATAGAGCTGCCAATGTTTACAGTGGCTAATATGGCCAGATGATCAGACGCCATATCTGGCACTATTGACGAGGCGCACACGGCGTGGGAGACGTTGAAACCGAGACATAGATCAAGAATACCCCCGTAGATATTCGTCGGTTCAAGGTCACCCACAATCTGTGCATCATCGTGACTACCTAATAGTGATAACAGTTGGTTGCCGTTACGATTATTGAACTGCGAATTACCAATATTCCTATGCCTAGCGTTATAATCACCTATAATGATGGTAGGCTCAGTCTGAATGCAGATAGGAAGGTCAGCATAATTAAAGTTACAAGGAGTTGATTATTTAGTACATAGTTGTTTTTCTTTTTAATTGGATGATAGAGGAGGAGTCTTTAACGTGATTGGGAATACATACACACATACATACATACATACATACATACATACATACATACATACATACATACATACATACATGCGTACATACATACATACATACATACATACATACATACATACATACATACATACATACATACATACATACACGTCCAGTCAGCATATAGCTATTTCGGGACAAAATCCAATACAGTTTATATTGGTGAGACGCCACTGTGATGAGGAGTTTAAATATCACAGGAACTGTAGGTTAATGTGTGACATAGGTGAGGTTAGATGAGGCATCTACAAGCATCAGCTGGAGGCTGATGGAGTGTTGTGGAGGCTGGTGGTACTATGCCCAGATGTTGGAGGGTGGATTTGACTCTCCCACCCTCCCTCGCCCCCCACATTGACCGCAGAACGTGTAAGGTTACTTTTCACTCTCGCTTACCAAGGGTATATCCATCCCCCCCCCCCCCCAACACACACACATGCATCAGATTCTTAACTTACAATATTTATGATTTACCAATTTATGTTACAACACTGACTCTCAATTTCACAATATTGTATAAACTTTGATGAATCGCACGTCTATGGGTCATCCAATAATGCTAGCAGACTTCTAGATGTTACCACTGCTAGGTTTAGGCTCGGCTACAAGTACCTCTGGGAATTTGTAACATCTGATGATGTAGATTTGACTAAATGTATACTCTGTCAGCAGAACTATTCGCAAACTTTGCGTCATTATATAATGGAATGCGAAAAAATCGCGGAATTTAAAGATAACAACATCAATAGTGTCCATGAAATGTGTAAGTACTTCATTCATAATGATGTGCTGCCCGAAATCTTAGCGAAGTATCCAAAATTTGCTTACTGTAGGTAATGCATGCACATGACTGTAAAGCTGCCGCCCAGTTGGGTGGGTGTGGAGCACATGACTGTAAAGCTGCCGCCTAGTTGGGTAAGTATGCAGCAAATGACTGTAAAGCTGCCGCCCAGTTGGGTGGGTGTGCAGCACATGACTGTAAAGCTGCCACCCAGTTGGGTATGTGTGCAGCACATGACTGTAAAGCTGCCGCCCAGTTGGGTAAGTATGCAGCAAATGACTGTAAAGCTGCCGCCCAGTTGGGTGGGTGTGGAGCAAGACTAGTAACTGCGACTCCTCATAGACGTAAAGTGCCTTTTATAGTGACTGTTGTGAGCCTTTTGTTGAATTACTTGTGACAAAAGATTACTGATGTGTGTATTTGTTTGGTTGATTAAATATGTATGTGTATGTATATATGTATACGTATGTATATGTACATGTATGTGTACATTAATAATTTTGTAACTAGCGTCAAAAGATTGTTATTTGCTTAGCTAAACGAACTAGAGGGTTCAGTTCCTGAACCGATTATGTGCCTCTGTAATCCTTTACATCACCCCCCACGGAATGGGTATTATGGGGTGCATAATAAAGAAAGAAAATGAATGGACCGAACCCCACAATTCATTTAGCTAAGCAAGTTACAATCTTGATGAGCTAGTTACAAAATTCACTATAAGTCGTCACATCATAAATGGGTTCGAGATGGACCACAAGTAGTGCATTACATAATTTATCAGTATTGTGCAGCCTGTGATCCCCGCCTGGCTGGATACTGATACCTAGGTAGTTTTCATGTGTCCAGACACAGGCGATAAGGTGGTATTATTTATTTAACTTAAGAGATATATATTTTTAAATGTTGTCACATTAACGGTTACATCTTCCTTTCTTCTGACATATAGATTTTTAAGATTAATTAAAATATATGGAAACTAATTATACAATTTATTGGCTGGTGTGCAGGGCTTCACACTCTCAGAGCTAGCCATCAAGTAACTATCAAAACGCATATATCTTCGTTTTCACTTCAGTTATATTTATGACAAAGGATTTTAAATGTAGCCTATATGTCTACCTTTCTGATGACAAATACTTTCGTTAATTACAATATCTAGATCAAACTAACATTGATTTTCAAAAGGTTGTATATTTTCCATCAATGGAGAGCATCAGCCAAGAAGCCTTCTTTAAAATATGAATATCTTTCCTCACCCAATAAGATCTAATCTCTGAATAAAACGCAAAAAACGACTTGATTGTAACCTATCCACCGCTGCCCATTTGATGGGGGAGAGGGGATTATGTGTAGGATAAACATATCAATTGTGACACTAGCCCTCCATATATGTCAGTTGCTTAAATTATAAACTGTACTTGTGGTCGGTCTCGAGCCCATTGTTGATGTGACAATGTGCATTGACTTTTGTAACTAGCTTATCAAGATTATAACTTGCTTGGCTATATGAATTGTGGGGCTCAGTCCCTGAGCCCATTATGTGCCTCTGTAACACTCCACTATCGCCCATAGGATGGGTATGGGGTGCATAATAAATGAACTAAACTAAGCTCTGCCTTTTTGATAACATATACAATTATAAGCTTTATTTGTGAATCTCAATTAATTAAACAATATATCACAGAGTCTGTAGGGTTTGGTGAGATGAGCGAAGAGACATGGGAGATTTTACATAAGTACAGTACATGGTAGTTTAGGTAACGAACGCATGTCAACGAATAACGAGTATATATTTTTTTTTTTTTTGTAATATAACAAAACTATTGTCCTATGAAGTCGATTTAACTTCCAAACATATATTTTTATTAAATGTTAAATGTTTTCTGGCTAGTTATGTTTGATTTTATTAAAAATATGTATTCTACTTGTTAACATTATAATTTAAATTTGTGATAATTTGTGCAGAGAAGTGCGACAACTGGATATGCCAACAAACACTTTCCAAACAACGATATATCTTGGATAAGTCGCTCCACAACATTGACGCTTGGACCGTCGACTTCCTTTGATGCTACTTGTTTACTTATTTCATAATGAAATTACATTAGTTTGGAGTAAATATATGTTTTCTCATGTTCTGCATTCAAAACCCACATTATAGTGAGTATATATACCATATTACTTCATTACCTAAATAATGCTAGGAGGGTTTGAGTAGCTTTGGGTCTTTAGTGGACAGAATCCCCAATAGATGGGGCGAGAGTCGCCCCATCTCTCTCGCCCGAGCAAGAGTCGAAACTTAATTTAAAATTGATATATCTTTGTTCTCGAACATGATATATTTCATTTGGTGCAATCATAATAATGTTCATATCTCGGTCTTTCTGGAGGCATATAAGATTTTAGGCTTTATTAGCGTATCTTTGTTAATTATACAATATATCGGCAAGTGCGTAGGCGTCTGCACTCCATGCCCGACAAGGTACTGAGCGCTACTATAAAAACATATGTATCTTCACTTGAGCTATAAATATGTCTATTGTAATGTATTTAAAATGGAGCTCTTATTTCTATCTTGCTTAAGACATATAAAACATTTGTGTTTATTAACGAATTTACGTGAAATAAACATTGATCTGAGAGAGAGTTGCTCTGTCGTTCAGTCTGTACGGGGTGGGAGCTCCGTGATTTTTAAAATACATGTATCTTCATTAGAACTTTAAATATGTCTATGGTAAAGTGTTTAAAGTGAAGCTTATATGTCTGCCTTTCTTGAGACATATAAAACATATATGTTTATTAACGAATTCACGTGAAATAAACATTGTTCTGAGAGAAAGAAAATCATCAAATGCAATTCAGCTACAGATAGACAACATTAACATCAGTAATAAAAATGATGGCAAGTTTCTTGGCCTATTCCTAGACAAGAGACTCAACTACAGCACCCACATTCAACACATAACTAAGAAAGTCTCTAAGACAGTTGGTATACTCTCCAAAATCAGATATTATGTTCCTAACTCTGCTCTCCTCTCACTATATTATGCACTAATCTACCCCTATCTTAATTATGGTATCTGTGCATGGGGGTCTACCACTGCAAACCACCTTAAGCCCATCATCACACAGCAAAAATCTGCTATCAGAATAATTCAGAGTCTTGCCCGAAACGCATTGCGTAATAGTGGCTTTAGGCATTGTATGTACTAGCTCTATCTATATATCAATCCATTAATGTAACATCACTTGTATGTATATACCTTACCTGAATAAACATCTGAATCTGAAACATCTAATAATTAACTCTGCTTTCAGACAACACTCAGCTCCCTTGTTTAAATCCCTAAACTTGCTAAATATTAACTCCCTCCACACATTCTCTTGTGTCAACTACACTTACAAAATCCTGTTCTTAAATGCAGACCATGCTCTGAAACTCTCCCTGGACAGATGTAATAGGACCCATTATCACCACACCAGAAATAAATATCTTTTTGATATCCCCAGGGTCAAACTTAATCTGTGTAAACACTCTATACAAATTAAGGGACCTAGTCTATGGAACTCACTCCCTAGTGAATTGAAAAACTGTAAAACTTTTGCCTTATTTAAAAGCAAAACCAAAAAGTACCTAATTTCATCTTCTTAGTTTCCTACACTGAGCTTTAAATTTGCTCTGTACCTAGTGTTACCCAGTCTCCTAATTTTTATGTAGTATCAAACAACCTTATCATTGTGTTCATTGCTGTCTTCTTTTATGTGCTAGCCATATGCTGGATTGTGACTACCAATTTTTGTCAACTACCATTCAAGCTGTCATTGCAATCAATCTTATATTGTTTCTGCTGTATTGTGCCTACCAATTTTTGTCAACTACCATTCAAGCTGTCATTGCAATCAATCTTAACTACCTATGTGCTTTAATATACTGTACCTACAATTTTCTCTCATCTTCTTTTTTTCATTCCACGTAACTGTTATCATTTTTTTGTCTATAAATTTTGCAAGCATTTACCTTCTTAAAATTTTCTTAGATTAAGGACCTGCCCGAAACGCTGCGCGTACTAGTGGCTATACAAGACTGTAATTACCATATTATGTATCCTCACATTCCCAATGTACATTCTTGTATATGCATAAATAAATAAATAAATAAATAAAGAGTTGCTCGGTCGATCGATCTGTCCGGGGTCGGAGCTCGGCTATTATAAAAATACACGTATCTTCGCTTTAAATTTAAATATGCCCATGGTAAGGTATTTAGAATGAAGCTTATATTTCTATCTTTCTTGTGACATATAAAACTCTTACGTTTATTAAGAAATCTGCGTGAAATAGGCATGGTTCTGAGATGAATGCTGCGGTTTTCGAGCTCGACGCGCGACAATGGACGCCAAACGCATCCAGTGGGTGTTATTGGACCCCATACCCATTCTATGGATGGTTGGAGCCCCATACTCATTCTATGGGTGGTTGGAGCCCCATACCCATCCTGTGGGTTGTAGTGGACGCCATACTCATCCTGTGGGTGGTATTGGACCCCATACCCTTCCTGTGGGTGGATGTGGTCCCCATACTCATCCTGTGGGTGGATGTGACCCTCATACCCATCCTGTGGGTGGTATTGGACCCCTTACCCACCTAACAGGTGGTAGTGGACAATATACCCATCCTAGCTATAGTTGGTATAGTAGACACAATAATGTCCTGTTTGCAGTAGTTTACCCCATAGACATTCCAACGTAACATCGTTTTCTGTTAGCGTTCCTACAAAACATCCTTTAAAGATTTGTAAAGCACAAACTATGGTATATAATATTGATTGACGAAGGACTGTTATTCTATGTAATAATTTTTAGTGCTTATTATAATTTACTAAGAACAACTAATATTTCTCAAAACAAAACTACGAGCCTTCAATAGGAAGTAGCTGATCTGTAATATTCTAAGAGCATGGACAATAGTAGGTAAATTTCACAACCCATGTGGGATCTGAAAACTACAATTTTCCTTATAATTGAACCAATCACGACTATTCTGCTATCTAAGTTGACGGATGGATACTGTGAGACGTAAATTGGTACGTGAGGAAGAGTTTGGGTTTTGGAAAAAAAGTAACTGGGAATATATCACATATTTACTAAGTCATATTCAACATATTGACTTTAAGCATTAAGTCATATATGTGCTGTCTTGTGTGAGAACAGGTTGTTGTGACATATATGACTAAACGCCGCTTTCAGTACTTGGTATATGTTGGGTATAAAAAAGTCGCAATTTCAAACTGCGAATATGTACATAGAACCAGAATTTGTCTCCAAAATATGGCTCAGGCCTCGAAATTGAGATATTTGGGATATTTCGCAAGCTGCAGGGGAGTTTGTAACAAAATATCACTCACTGCCGCTTTCAGGACTTGGCATATGTTGAGTATAAAAAGTCGTAATTTCAAACTGCGAATACGTGCAGAGAGCCAGAATTTGGCTCGAAAATATAGCTCAGGCCTCGAAATTGGGATGTTTGGGATATCTTGAAAATTGCAGGGGGGATTGGGACAAATGTGACCAAACGCCCCTTTTAGTACTTGGCATTTCAAACTGCGAATGCATACAGAGAGCCTGAATTTGGCTCCAAAATATGTCTCAGGCCTCGAAATTGGGATGTTTGGGATATTTTGAAAACTGCCGGGAGGTTTGGGACAAATGTGACCAAACGCTGCTTTCAGTACTTCGCATATGTTGGGTATAAAAAGTCGTAATTTCAAACTGCGAATACGTGCAGAGAGCCAGAATTTGGCTCCAAAATATGGCTCAGGCCTCAAATTTGGGATGTTTGGTATATTTTGAAAAATGCAGCGGGGATTGGGACAAATGTGACCAAACGCTGCTTTCAGTACTTGGCATATGTTGGGTATAAAAAATTCGTAATTTCAAACTGCGAATACGTGCAGAGAGCCAGAATTTGGCTCCAAATATGGCTCAGGCTTCGAATTTGGGATGTTTGGGATATTTTGAAAACTGCCGGGAGGTTTGGGACAAATGTGACCAAACGCTGCTTTCAGTACTTCGCATATGTTGGGTATAAAAAGTCGTAATTTCAAACTGCGAATACATGCAGAGAGCCAGAATTTGGCTCCAAAATATGGCTCAGGCATCGAATTTGGGATGTTTGGGATATTTTGAAAAATGCAGGGGGGATTGGGACAAATGTGACCAAACGCCGCTTTCAGTACTTGGCATTTGTTGGGTATAAAAAATTCGTAATTTCAAACTGCGAATACGTGCAGAGAGCCAGAATTTGGCTCCAAAATATGGCTCAGGCCTCGAATTTGGGATGTTTGGGATATTTTGAAAAATGCAGGGGGGATTGGGACAAATGTGACCAAACGCAGCTTTCAGGACTTGGCATATGTTGGGTATAAAAAGTCGTAATTTCAAACTGCGAATACTTGAATAGAGCCAGAATTTGGCTCCAAAATATGGCTCAGGCCTCGAATTTGGGATGTTTGGGATATTTTGAAAACGGCAGGGGGGTTTGGGACAAATGTGACCAATTGCCGCTTTCAGTACTTGGCATAAGTTGGGTTTGAAAAGTCGTATTTCAAACTGCGAATACGTGCAGAGAGCCTGAATTTGGCTCCAAAATATGGCTCAGGCCTCGAAATTGGGATATTTAGAATATTTTGAAAACTGCAGGGGGGTTTGGGACAAATGTGACCAATTGCCGCTTTCAGTACTTGGCCTATGTTGGGTTTGAAAAGTCGTATTTCAAACTGCGAATACGTGCAGAGAGCCTGAATTTGGCTCCAAAATATGGCTCAGGCCTCGAAATTGGGATATTTGGGATATTTTTAAAACTGCAGGGGAGTTTGTGCAAAATGTGACTCACTGCCGCTTTCAGGACTTGGCATATGTTGGGTATAAAAAGTCGTAATATAAAATTGTGAATATATGCATAGAGCCAGAATTTGGCTCCAAATTATGACTCAGGCCTCGAAATTGGGAAGTTTGGGATATTTTGAAAACTGCAGGGGAGTTTGGGACAAATATGACCAAACGCCGCTTTCAGTATTTGGCATATGTTGGGTATAAAATGTCGTAATTTCAAACTGCGAATACGTGCAGAGAGCCAGAATTTGGCTCCAAAATATGGCTCAGGCCTCGATATTGGGATGTTTGGGACATTTTGAAACCTGCAGGAATGTTTGGGACAAATGTGACCAAACGCCGCTTTCAGTACTTCGCATATGTTGGGTATAAAAAAGTTGTAATTTCAAACTGCGAATACTTGCAGAGAGCCAGAATTTGTTTCCAAAATAAGGCTCAGGCCTTGAAATTGGGATGTTTGGGATATTTTGAAAACTGCAGGGGAGTTTGTGCAAAATGTGACTCACTGCTGCGTCTAATACTTGGCATAAGTTGGGTATAAAAAGTCGTAATATAAAACTGCGAATACTTGCAGAGAGTCAGAATTTGGCTCCAAAACATGGCTCCGGCCTCGAAATTGGGACTTTAGGGATATTTTAAAAACTGCAGGGAAGTTTGGGACAAATGTGACCAAACGCCGCTTTCTGTAGTTGGCATATGTTAGGTATAAAAAAGTCGCAATTTCAAACTGCGAATACGTGCAGAGAGCCAGAATTTGGCTCCATAATATGGCTCAGGCCTCGAAATTGGGATATTTGGGATATTTTGAAAACTGCAGGGGAGTTTCTGCAAAATGTGACTCACTGCCGCTTTCAGGACTTGGCATATGTTGGGTATAAAAAGTCGTAATATAAAATTGCGAATTTGTGCATAGAGCCAGAATTTGGCTCCAAAATATGGCTCAGACCTCGAAATTGGGATGTTTGGGTTATTTTGAAAACTGGAGGGAGGTTTGGGACAAATGTGACCAAACGCCGCTTTCTGTAGTTGGCATATTTTAGGTATAAAAAAGTCGCAATTTCAAACTGCGAATACGTGCAGAGAGCCAGAATTTGGCTCCATAATATGGCTCAGGCCTCGAAATTGGGATATTTGGGATATTTTGAAAACTGCAGGGGAGTTTGTGCAAAATGTGACTCACTGCCGCGTCAAGTACTTGGCATATGTTGGGTATAAAAAGTCGTAATATCACACTGCGAATACGTGCAGAGAGCCAGAATTTGGCTCCAAAATATGGCTCAGGCCTCGAAATTGGGATGTTTGGGATATTTTGAAAACTGCAAGGAGGTTTGGGACAAATGTGACCAAACACCGCTTTCAGTAGTTTGCATATGTTGGGTATAAAAAAGTTGCAATATCAAACTGCGAATACGTGCTGAGAGCCAAAATTTGGCTCCAAAATATGGCTCAGGCCTCGAAATTGGGATATTTGGGATATTTCGAAAACTGCAGGGGAATTTGTGCAAAATGTGACTCACTGCCGCTTTCAGGACATGTCATATATTACTTTAAAAAGTCGTAATTTCAAACTGCGAATACGTGCAGAGAGCCAGAATTTGGCTCCAAATTATGACTCAGGCCTCGAAATTGGGAAGTTTGGGATATTTTGAAAACTGCAGGGGAGTTTTGGACAAATATGACCAAACGCCGCTTTCAGTACTTGGCATATGTTGGGTATAAAAAGTCGTAATTTCAAACTGCGAATACGTGCAGAGAGCCAGAATTTGGCTCCAAAATATGGCTCAGGCCTCGATATTGGGATGTTTGGAACATTTTGAAACCTGCAGGAATGTTTGGGACAAATGTGACCAAACGCCGCTTTCAGTACTTCGCATATGTTGGGTATAAAAAAGTCGTAATTTCAAACTGCGAATACGTGCAAAGAGCCAGAATTTGTTTCCAAAATAAGGCTCAGGCCTCGAAATTGGGATGTTTGGAATATTTTGAAAATTGCAGGGGAGTTTGTGCAAAATGTGACTCACTGCTGCGTCCAATACTTTGCATATGTTGGGTATAAAAAGTCGTAATATCAAACTGCGAATACGTGCAGAGAGCCAGAATTTGGCTCCAAAACATGGCTCCGGGCTCGAAATTGGGATTTTAGGGATATTTTGAAAACTGCAGGGAGGTTTGGTACAATTGTGACCAAATGCCGCATTCTGTAGTTGGCATATGTTAGGTATAAAAAGTCATAATTTCAAACTGCGAATACGTGCAGAGAGCCAGAATTTGGCTCCAAAATATGACTCAGGCCTCGAAATTGAGAAGTTTGGGATATTTTGAAAACTGCAGGGGATTTTGGGACAAATATGACCAAACGCCGATTTCACTACTTGGCATACGTTGGATATAAAAAGTCATAACTTAAAACTGCGAATACGTGCAGAGAGCTAGAATTTGGCTCCAAAATATGGCTCAGGCCTCGAAATTGGGATATTTGGGATTTTTCGAAAACTGCAAAGGAGTTTGTGCAAAATGTGACTCATTGCCTCTTTCAGGACTTGGTATATGTTGGGATTAAAAAGTCGTAACTTCAAACTGCGAATATGTACAGAGAGCCTGAATTTGGCTCCAAAATATGGCTCAGGCCTCGAAATTCGGATATTTGGGATATTTCGAAAACTGCAGGGGAGTTTGTGCAAAATGTGACTCACTGCCGCTTTCAGGACTTGGCATATATTACTTTAAAAAGTCGGAATTTCAAACTGCGAATACGTGCAGAGAGCCAGAATTTGGCTCCAAATTATGACTCAGGCCTCGAAATTGGGAAGTTTGGGATATTTTGAAAACTGCAGGGTGGTTTGGGATAATTGTGACCAAACGCCGCTTTCTGTAGTTGGTATATGTTGGGTATAAAAAAGTCGCTATTTCAAACTGCGAATACGTGCAGAGAGCCAGAATTTGGCTCCAAAATATGGCTCAGGCCTTGAAATTGGGATATTTTGGATATTTCGAAAACTGCAGGGGAGTTTGTGCAAAATGTGACTCACTGCCGCTTTCAGGACTTGGCAAATGTTAGGTATAAAAAATCGTAATTTCAAACTGCGAATACGTGCAGAGAGCCAGAATTTGGCTCCAAAATAAGACTCAGGCCTCGAAATTGAGAAGTTTGGGATATTTTGAAAACTGCAGGGGAGTTTGGGACAAATATGACCAAACGCCGCTTTCACTACTTGGCATATGTTGGGTATAAAAAGTCATAAATTAAAACTGCGAATACGTGCAGAGAGCCAGAATTTGGCTCCAAAATATGGCTCAGGCCTCGAAATTGGGATATTTGGGATTTTTCGAAAACTGCAGGGGAGTTTGTGCAAAATGTGACTCATTGCCTCTTTCATGACTTGGCATATGTTGGGTATAAAAAGTCGTAATATCAAACTGCGAATACGTGCATATAGCCAGAATTTGGCTCCAAAATATAGCTCAGGCCTCGAAATTGGCATGTTTGGGATATTTTGAAAACTGGAGGGAGGTTTGGGATAAATGTGACCAAACGCCGCTTTCACTACTTGGCATATGTTGGGTATAAAAAGTCGTAACTTCAAACTGCGAATACGTACAGAGAGCCTGAATATGGCTCCAAAATATGGCTCAGGCCTCGAAATTGGAATATTTGGGATATTTTGAAAACTGCAGGGGAGTTTGTGCAAAATGTGACTCACTGCCGTTTTCAGGACTGTGCATATGTAAGGTATAAAAAGTCTCAATTTTAAACTCCGAATACGTGCAGAGAGCCAGAATTTGGCTCCAAAATATGACTCAGGCCTCGAAATTGGTTAGTTTGGGATATTTTGAAAACTGCAGGGGAGTTTGTGCAAAATGTGACTCACTGCTGCGTCCAATACTTTGCATATGTTGGGTATAAAAAGTCGAAATATCAAACTGCGAATACGTGCAGAGAGCCAGAATTTGGCTCCAAAATATGGCTCAGGCCTCGAAATTGGGATATTAGGGATATTTTGAAAACTGCAGGGAGGTTTGGGACAAATGTGACCAAACGCCGCTTTCAGTAGTTGGCATATGTTGGGTATAAAAAAGTCGCAATTTCAAACTGCGAATACGTGCAGAGAGCCAAAATTTAGCTCCAAAATATGGCTCAGGCCTCGAAATTGGGATATTTGGGATATTTTTAAAACTGCAGGGGAGTTTGTGCAAAATGTGACTCACTGCCGCTTTCAGGACTTGGCATATGTTGGGTATAAAAAGTCGTAATATAAAATTGCGAATATATGCATAGAGCCAGAATTTGGCTCCAAATTATGACTCAGGCCTCGAAATTGGGAAGTTTGGGATATTTTGAAAACTGCAGGGGAGTTTGGGACAAATATGACCAAACGCCGCTTTCAGTATTTGGCATATGTTGGGTATAAAATGTCGTAATTTCAAACTGCGAATACGTGCAGAGAGCCAGAATTTGGCTCCAAAATATGGCTCAGGCCTCGATATTGGGATGTTTGGGACATTTTGAAACCTGCAGGAATGTTTGGGACAAATGTGACCAAACGCCGCTTTCAGTACTTCGCATATGTTGGGTATAAAAAAGTTGTAATTTCAAACTGCTAATACTTGCAGAGAGCCAGAATTTGTTTCCAAAATAAGGCTCAGGCCTTGAAATTGGGATGTTTGGGATATTTTGAAAACTGCAGGGGAGTTTGTGCAAAATGTGACTCACTGCTGCGTCTAATACTTGGCATATGTTGGGTATAAAAAGTCGTAATATAAAGCTGCGAATACTTGCAGAGAGTCAGAATTTAGCTCCAAAACATAGCTCCGGCCTCGAAATTGGGACTTTAGGGATATTTTGAAAACTGCAGGGAAGTTTGGGACAAATGTGACCAAACTCCGCTTTCTGTAGTTGGCATATGTTAGGTATAAAAAAGTCGCAATTTCAAACTGCGAATACGTGCAGAGAGCCAGAATTTGGCTCCATAATATGGTTCAGGCCTCGAAATTGGGATATTTGGGATATTTTGAAAACTGCAGGGGAGTTTGTGCAAAATGTGACTCACTGCCGCTTTCAGGACTTGGCATATGTTGGGTATAAAAAGTCGTAATATAAAATTGCGAATTTGTGCAAAGAGCCAGAATTTGGCTCCAAAATATGGCTCAGACCTCGAAATTGGGATGTTTGGGTTATTTTGAAAACTGGAGGGAGGTTTGGGACAAATGTGACCAAACGCCGCTTTCTGTAGTTGGCATATGTTAGGTATAAAAAAGTCGCAATTTCAAACAGCGAATACGTGCAGAGAGCCAGAATTTGGCTCCATAATATGGCTCAGGCCTCGAAATTGGGATATTTGGGATATTTTGAAAACTGCAGGGGAGTTTGTGCAAAATGAGACTCACTGCCGCGTCAAGTACTTGGCATATGTTGGGTATAAAAATTCGTAATATCACACTGCGAATACGTGCAGAGAGCCAGAATTTGGCTCCAAAATATGGCTCAGGCCTCGAAATTGGGATGTTTGGGATATTTTGAAAACTGCAAGGAGGTTTGGGACAAATGTGACCAAACACCGCTTTCAGTAGTTTGCATATGTTGGGTATAAAAAAGTTGCAATATCAAACTGCGAATACGTGCTGAGAGCCAAAATTTGGCTCCAAAATATGGCTCAGGCCTCGAAATTGGGATATTTGGGATATTTCGAAAACTGCAGGGGAATTTGTGCAAAATGTGACTCACTGCCGCTTTCAGGACATGTCATATATTACTTTAAAAAGTCGTAATTTCAAACTGCGAATACGTGCAGAGAGCCAGAATTTGGCTCCAAATTATGACTCAGGCCTCGAAATTGGGAAGTTTGGGATATTTTGAAAACTGCAGGGGAGTTTCGGACAAATATGACCAAACGCCGCTTTCAGTACTTGGCATATGTTGGGTATAAAAAAGTCGTAATTTCAAACTGCGAATACGTGCAGAGAGCCAGAATTTGGCTCCAAAATATGGCTCAGGCCTCGATATTGGGATGTTTGGGACATTTTGAAACCTGCAGGAATGTTTGGGACAAATGTGACCAAACGCCGCTTTCAGTACTTCGCATATGTTGGGTATAAAAAAGTCGTAATTTCAAACTGCGAATACGTGCAAAGAGCCAGAATTTGTTTCCAAAATAAGGCTCAGGCCTCGAAATTGGGATGTTTGGAATATTTTGAAAATTGCAGGGGAGTTTGTGCAAAATGTGACTCACTGCTGCGTCCAATACTTTGCATATGTTGGGTATAAAAAGTCGTAATATCAAACTGCGAATACGTGCAGAGAGCCAGAATTTGGCTCCAAATCATGGCTCCGGGCTCGAAATTGGGATTTTAGGGATATTTTGAAAACTGCAGGGAGGTTTGGTACAATTGTGACCAAACGCCGCTTTCTGTAGTTGGCATATGTTAGGTATAAAAAGTCATAATTTCAAACTGCGAATACGTGCAGAGAGCCAGAATTTGGCTCCAAAATATGACTCAGGCCTCGAAATTGAGAAGTTTGGGATATTTTGAAAACTGCATAGGATTTTGGGACAAATATGACCAAACGCCGATTTCACTACTTGGCATACGTTGGATATAAAAAGTCATAACTTAAAACTGCGAATACGTGCAGAGAGCTAGAATTTGGCTCCAAAATATGGCTCAGGCCTCGAATTTGGGATATTTGGGATTTTTCGAAAACTGCAAAGGAGTTTGTGCAAAATGTGACTCATTGCCTCTTTCAGGACTTGGTATATGTTGGGTATAAAAAGTCGTAACTTCAAACTGCGAATACGTACAGAGAGCCTGAATTTGGCTCCAAAATATGGCTCAGGCCTCGAAATTCGGATATTTGGGATATTTCGAAAACTGCAGGGGAGTTTGTGCAAAATGTGACTCACTGCCGCTTTCAGGACTTGGCATATATTACTTTAAAAAGTCGTAATTTCAAACTGCGAATACGTGCAGAGAGCCAGAATTTGGCTCCAAATTATGACTCAGGCCTCGAAATTGGGAAGTTTGGGATATTTTGAAAACTGCAGGGGAGTTTGGGACAAATATAACCAAACGCCGCTTTCAGTAGTTGGCATATGTTGGGTATAAAAAAGTCGCAATTTCAAACTGCGAATACGTGCAGAGAGCCAGAATTTGGCTCCAAAATATGGCTCAGGCCTCGAAATTAGGATGTTTGGGATATTTTGAAAACTGCTGGGGAGTTTGTGCAAAATGTGACTCTCTGCCGCTTTCAGTACTTGGCATATGTTGGGTATAATAAGTTGTAATTTTAAACTGCCAATACGTGCAGAGACCCAGAATTTGGCTCCAAAATATGGCTCAGGCCTCGATATTGAGATGTTTGGGACATTTTGAAACCTGGAGGAATGTTTGGGACAAATGTGACCAAACGCCGCTTTCAGTACTTCGCATATGTTGGGTATAAAAAAGTCGTAATTTCAAACTGCGAATACGTGCAGAGAGCCAGAATTTGTTTCCAAAATAAGGCTCAGGCCTCGAAATTGGGATGTTTGGAATATTTTGAAAACTGCAGGGGAGTTTGTGCAAAATGTGACTCACTGCTGCGTCCAATACTTTGCATATGTTGGGTATAAAAAGTCGTAATATCAAACTGCGAATACGTACAGAGAGCCAGAATTTGGCTCCAAAACATGGCTCCTGCCTCGATATTGGGATTTTAGGGATATTTTGAAAACTGCAGGGTGGATTGGGACAATTGTGACCAAACGCCGCTTTCTGTAGTTGGCATATGTTGGGTATAAAAAAGTCGCTATTTCAAACTGTGAATACGTGCAGAGAGCCAGAATTTGGCTCCAAAATATGGCTCAGGCCTTGAAATTGGGATATTTTGGATATTTCGAAAACTGCAGGGGAGTTTGTGCAAAATGTGACTCACTGCCGCTTTCAGGACTTGGCAAATGTTAGGTATAAAAAATCGTAATTTCAAACTGCGAATACGTGCAGAGAGCCAGAATTTGGCTCCAAAATATGACTCAGGCCTCGAAATTGAGAAGTTTGGGATATTTTGAAAACTGCAGGGGAGTTTGGGACAAATATGACCAAACGCCGCTTTCACTACTTGGCATATGTTGGGTATAAAAAATCATAACTTAAAACTGCGAATACGTGCAGAGAGCCAGAATTTGGCTCCAAAATATGGCTCAGGCCTCGAAATTGGGATATTTGGGATTTTTCGAAAACTGCAGGGGAGTTTGTGCAAAATGTGACTCATTGCCTCTTTCAGGACTTGGCATATGTTGGGTATAAAAAGTCGTAATATCAAACTGCGAATACGTGCATATAGCCAGAATTTGGCTCCAAAATATAGCTCAGGCCTCGAAATTGGGATGTTTGGGATATTTTGAAAACTGGAGGGAGGTTTCGGATAAATGTGACCAAACGCCGCTTTCACTACTTGGCATATGTTGGGTATAGAAAGTCGTAACTTCAAACTGCGAATACGTACAGAGAGCCTGAATATGGCTCCAAAATATGGCTCAGGCCTCGAAATTGGGATATTTGGGATATTTTGAAAACTGCAGGGGAGTTTGTGCAAAATGTGACTCACTGCCGTTTTCAGGACTGTGCATATGTTAGGTATAAAAAGTCTCAATTTCAAACTCCGAATACGTGCAGAGAGCCAGAATTTGGCTCCAAAATATGACTCAGGCCTCGAAATTGGTTAGTTTGGGATATTTTGAAAACTGCAGGAGAGTTTGGGACAAATATGACCAAACGCCGCTTTCAGTACTTGGCATATGTTGGGTATAAAAAGTAGTAATTTCAAACTGCGAATACGTGCAGAGAGCCAGAATTTGGCTCCAAAATATGGCTCAGGCCTCGATATTGGGATGTTTGGGACATTTTGAAACCTGCATGGAATGTTTGGGACAAATGTGACCAAACGCCGCTTTCAGTACTTCGCATATGTTGGGTATAAAAAAGTCGTAATTTCAAACTGCGAATATGTGCAGAGAGCCAGAATTTGTTTCCAAAATATGGCTCAGGCCTAGAAATTGAGATGTTTGGGATATTTTGAAAACTGCAGGGGAGTTTGTGCAAAATGTGACTCACTGCTGCGTCCAATACTTTGCATATGTTGGGTATAAAAAAGTCGTAATTTCAAACTGCGAATACGTGCAGAGAGCCAGAATTTGGCTCCAAAACATGGCTCCGGCCTCGAAATTGGGATTTTCGGGATATTTTAAAAACTGGAGGGAGGTTTGGGACAAATGTGACCAAAAGCTGCTTTCAGTACTTGGCATATGTTGGTATAAAAAAGTCGCAATTTCAAACTGCGAATACGTGCAGAGAGCCAGAAATTGGCTCCATAATATGGCTCAGGCCTCGAAATTATGATATTTGGGATATTTTGAAAACTGCAGGGGAGTTTGTGCAAAATGTGACTCACTGCCGCTTTCAGGACTTGGTATATGTTAGGTATAAAAAGTCGTAATATCAAACTTCGCATACGAGCATAGAGCCAGAATTTGGCTCCAAAATATGACTCAGGCCTCGAAATTGAGAAGTTTGGGATATTTTGAAAACTGCAGGGGAGTTTGGGACAAATATGACCAAATGCCGCTTTCAGTACTTGGGATATGTTGGGTATAAAAAGTCGCAATTTCATACTGCGAATACGTGCAGAGAGCCAGAATTTGGCCCCAAAATATGGCTCAGGCCTCGAAATTGGGATATTTCGAGAACTGCAGGTGAGTTTGTGCAAAATTTGACTCACTGCCGCTTTCAGTACTTGGCATATGTTGGGTATAAAAAGTCGCAATTTCAAACTGCGAATACGTGCAGAGAGCCAGAATTTGGCCCCAAAATATGGCTCAGGCCTCGAAATTGGGATATTTGGGATATTTCGAGAACTGCAGGGGAGTTGGGTATAAAAAGGTAGCAATTTCAAACTGCGAATACGTGCAGAGAGCCAGAATTTGGCCCCAAAATATGGCTCAGGCCTGGAAATTCGGATGTTTGGGATATTTTGAAAACTGGAGGGAGGTTTGGGACAAATGTGACCAAACGCCGCTTTCAGCACTTGGCATATATAGGGTATAAAAAATTCGCAATTTCAAACTGCGAATACTTGCAGAGAGCCAGATTTTGGCTCCAAAATATGGCTCAGGCCTCGAAATTGGGATATTTGGGATATTTTGAAAACTGAAGGGGAGTTTGTGCAAAATGTGACTCACTGCCGGTTTCAGTACTTGGCATATGTTGGGTATAAAATTCGTAATATGAAACTGCGAATACGTGCAGAGAGCCAGAATTTGGCTCCAAAATATGGCTCAGGCCTCGAAACTGGGATGTTTGGGATATTTTGAAAACTGGAGGGAGGTTTGGGACAAATGTGACGAAACGCCGCTTTCAGTACTTGGCATATGTTTGGTATAAAAAGTCGTAATTTAAAACTGCGAATACGTGCAGAGAGCCAGAATTTGGCTCCAAAATATTGCTCAGGCCTCGAAATTGGGATGTTTGGAATATTTTGAAAACTGGAGAGAGGTTTGGGACAAATGTGACCAAACGCCGCTTTCAGTACTTGGCATATATTCAGTATAAAAAGTTGTAATTTCAAAATGCGAATACGTACAGAGAGCTTGAATTTGGCTCCAAAATATGGCTCAGGCCTCGAAATTGGGATGTTTGGGATATTTTGAAAACTGTAGGGGAGGTTGTGCAAAATGTGACTCACTGCCGCATCAAGTACTTGGCATATGTTGGGTATAAAAAGTCGTAATATCAAACTGCGAATACGTGCAGAGAGCCAGAATTTGGCTCCAAAATATGGCTCAGGCCTCGAAATTGGGATGTTTGGGATATTTTGGAAACTGGAGGGAGGTTTGGGACAAATGTGACCAAACGCCGCTTTCAGTACTTGGCATATGTTGGGTATAAAAAGTCGTAACTTAAAACTGCGAATACGTGCAGAGAGCCATAATTTGGCTCCAAAATATGGCTCAGGCCTCGATATTGGGATGTTTGGGACATTTTGAAACCTGCATGGAATGTTTGGGACAAATGTGACCAAACGCCGCTTTCAGTACTTCGCATATGTTGGGTATAAAAAAGTCGTAATTTCAAACTGCGAATACGTGCAGAGAGCCAGAATTTGTTTCCAAAAAATGGCTCAGGCCTAGAAATTGAGATGTTTGGGATATTTTGAAAACTGCAGGGGAGTTTGTGCAAAATGTGACTCACTGCTGCGTCCAATTCTTTGCATATGTTGGGTATAAAAAGTCGAAATATCAAACTGCGAATACGTGCAGAGAGCCAGAATTTGGCTCCAAAACATGGCTCCGGCCTCGAAATTGGGATTTACGGGATATTTTAAAAACTGGAGGGAGGTTTGGGACAAATGTGACCAAAAGCTGCTTTCAGTACTTGGCATATGTTGGTATTAAAAAGTCGCAATTTCAAACTGCGAATACGTGCAGAGAGCCAGAAATTGGCTCCATAATATGGCTCAGGCCTCGAAATTATGATATTTGGGATATTTTGAAAACTGCAGGGGAGTTTGTGCAAAATGTGACTCACTGCCGCTTTCAGGACTTGGTATATGTTAGGTATAAAAAGTCGTAATATCAAACTTCGAATACGAGCATAGAGCCAGAATTTGGCTCCAAAATATGACTCAGGCCTCGAAATTGAGAAGTTTGGGATATTTTGAAAACTGCAGGGGAGTTTGGGACAAATATGACCAAATGCCGCTTTCAGTACTTGGGATATGTTGGGTATAAAAAGTCGCAATTTCAAACTGCGAATACGTGCAGAGAGCCAGAATTTGGCCCCAAAATATGGCTCAGGCCTCGAAATTGGGATATTTCGAGAACTGCAGGGGAGTTTGTGCAAAATTTGACTCACTGACGCTTTCAGTACTTGGCATATGTTGGGTATAAAAAGTCGCAATTTCAAACTGCGAATACGTGCAGAGAGAGCCAGAATTTGGCCCCAAAATATGGCTCAGGCCTCGAAATTGGGATATTTGGGATATTTCGAGAACTGCAGGGGAGTTGGGTATAAAAAGGTAGCAATTTCAAACTGCGAATACGTGCAGAGAGCCAGAATTTGGCCCCAAAATATGGCTCAGGCCTCGAAATTCGGATGTTAGGGATATTTTGAAAACTGGAGGGAGGTTTGGGACAAATGTGACAAAACGCCGCTTTCAGCACTTGGCATATATAGGGTATAAAAAATTCGCAATTTCAAACTGCGAATACTTGCAGAGAGCCAGATTTTGGCTCCAAAATATGGCTCAGGCCTCGAAATTGGGATATTTGGGATATTTTGAAAACTGAAGGGGAGTTTGTGCAAAATGTGACTCACTGCCGGTTTCAGTACTTGGCATATGTTGGGTATAAAATTCGTAATATGAAACTGCGAATACGTGCAGAGAGCCAGAATTTGGCTCCAAAATATGGCTCAGGCCTCGTAACTGGGATGTTTGGAATATTTTGAAAACTGGAGAGAGGTTTGGGACAAATGTGACCAAACGCCGCTTTCAGTACTTGGCATATGTTCAGTATAAAAAGTTGTAATTTCAAACTGCGAATACGTACAGAGAGCTTGAATTTGGCTCCAAAATATGGCTCAGGCCTCGAAATTGGGATGTTTGGGATATTTTGAAAACTGTATTGGAGGTTGTGCAAAATGTGACTCACTGCCGCATCAAGTACTTGGCATATGTTGGGTATAAAAAGTCGTAATATCAAACTGCGAATACGTGCAGAGAGCCAGAATTTGGCTCCAAAATATGGCTCAGGCCTCGAAATTGGGATGTTTGGGATAATTTGAAAACTGGAGGGAGGTTTGGGACAAATGTGACCAAACGCCGCTTTCAGTACTTGGCATATGTTGGGTATAGAAAGTCGTAACTTAAAACTGCGAATACGTGCAGAGAGCCAGAATTTGGCTCCAAAATATGGCTCAGGCCTCGAAATTGGGATATTAGGGATATTTTGAAAACTGCACGGAGGTTTGGGACATATGTGACCAAACACCACTTTCAGTAGTTGGCATATATTGGGTATAAAAAAGTCGCAATTTCAAACTGCGAATACGTGCAGAGAGCCAGAATTTGGCTCCAAAATATGGCTCAGGCCTCGAAATTGGAATATTTGGGATATTTCGAAAACTGCATGGGAGTTTGTGCAAAATGTGACTCATTGCGGCTTTCAGGACTTGGCATATGTTGGGTATAAAAAGTCGTAATATCAAACTGCGAATACGTGCATAGAGCCAGAATTTGGCTCCAAAATATGGCTCAGGCCTCGAAATTGGGATATTTGGGATTTTTCGAAAACTGCAGGGGAGTTTGTGCAAAATGTGACTCATTGCCGCTTTCAGGACTTGGCATATGTTGGGTATAAAAAGTCGTAATATTAAACTGCGAATACGTGCATAGAGCCAGAATTTGGCTCCAAAATATGGCTCAGGCCTCGAAATTGGATTGTTTGGGATATTTTGAAAACTGAAGGGATTTTTGGGACAAATGTGACCAAACGCCGCTTTCAGTACTTGGCATATGTTGGGTATAAAAAGTCGTAATATCAAACTGCGAATACGTACAGAGAGCCTGAATTTGGCTCCAAAATATGGCTCAGGCCTCGAAATTGGGATATTTGGGATATTTCGAAAACTGCAGGGGAGTTTGTGCCAAATGTGTCTCACTGCCGCTTTCAGGACTTGGCATATGTTGGGAATAAAAATTCGTAATTTAAAACTGCGAATACATGCAGAGAGCCAGAATTTGGCTCCAAAATATTGCTCAGGCCTCGAAATTGGGATGTTTGGGATATTTTGAAAACTGCAGGGAAGTTTGTGCAAAATGTGACTCACTGCCGGTTTCAGTACTTGGCATATGTTGGGTATAAAAAGTCGTAATATCAAACTGCGAATACATGTAGAGAGCCAGAATTTGGTTGCAAAATATGGCTCAGGTCTCGAAATTTGGATTTTTGGGATATTTTGAAACCTGGAGGGAGGTTTGGGACAAATGTGACCAAATGCCGCTTTCAGCACTTGGCATATATTTGGTATAAAAAAAGTCGCAATTTCGAACTGCGAATACGTGCAGAGAGCCAGAATTTGGCTCCAAAATATGGCTCAGGCCTCAGAATTGGGATGTTTGGGATATTTTGAAAACTGCAGAGGAGTTTGTGCAAAATCTTACTACTTGCCGCTTTCAGGACTTGGCATATGTTGGGTATAAAAAGTCATAATTTAAAACAGCGAATACGTGCAGAGAGCCAGAATTTGGCTCCAAAATATTGCTCAGGCCTCGAATTTGGGATGTTTGGGATATTTTGAAAACTGCAGGGGAGTTTGTGCAAAATGTGACTCTGCCGCTTTCAGGACTTGGCATATGTTTGGTATAAAAAGTCGTAATATCAAATTGCGAATACTTGCATAGAGCCAGAATTTGGCTCCAAAATATGACTCAGGCCTCGAAATTGGGATGTTTGGGATATTTTGAAAACTGGAGGGAGGTTTGGGACAAATGTGACCAAACGCCGCTTTCAGTACTTGGCATATGTTGGTTATAAAAAGTCGTAACTTAAAACTGCGAATACGTGCAGAGAGCCAGAATTTGGCTCCAAAATATGGCTCAGGCCTCGAAATTGGGATATTTGGGATTTTTCGAAAACTGCAAAGGAGTTTGTGCAAAATGTGACTCATTGCGGCTTTCAGGACTTGGCATATGTTGGGTATAAAAAGTCGTAATATCAAACTGCGAATACGTGCATAGAGCCAGAATTTGGCTCCAAAATATGGCTCAGGCCTCGAAATTGGGATGTTTTGGATATTTTGAAAACTGGAGGGAGGTTTGGGATAAATGTGACCAAACGCCGCTTTCAGTACTTAGCATATGTTGGGTATAAAAAGTCGTAACTTCAAACTGCGAATACGTACAGAGAGCCTGAATTTGGCTCCAAAATATGGCTCAGGCCTCGAAATTGGTATATTTGGGATATTTCGAAAACTGCAGGGGAGTTTGTGCAAAATGTGACTCACTGCCGCTTTCAGGACTTGGCATATGTTGGGTATAAAAAGTCGTAATATCAAACTGCTAATACATGTAGAGAGCCAGAATTTGGCTCCAAAATATGGCTCAGGCCTCGAAATTGGGATGTTTGTGATATTTTGAAAACTGGAGGGATATTTGGGACAAATGTGACCAAACGCCGCTTTCAGCACTTGGCATATGTTGGGTAAAAAAAAGTCCCAATTTCAAACTGCGAATACGAGCAGAGAGCCAAAATTTGGCTCCAAAATATGGCTCAGGCCTCAAAATTGGGATATTTGGGATTTTTCGAAAACTGCAAAGGAGTTTGTGCAAAATGTGACTCATTGCGGCTTTCAGGACTTGGCTTATGTTGGGTATAAAAAGTCGTAATATCAAACTGCGAATACGTGCATAGAGCCAGAATTTGGCTCCAAAATATGGCTCAGGCCTCGAAATTGGGATATTTGGGATTTTTCGAGAACTGCAGGGGAGTTTGTGCAAAATGTGACTCATTGCCGCTTTCAGGACTTGGCATATGTTGGAGTATAAAAAGTCGTAATATCAAACTGCGAATACGTGCATAGAGCCAGAATTTGGCTCCAAAATATGGCTCAGGCCTCGAAATTGGGATGTTTGGGATATTTTGAAAACTGGAGGGAGGTTTGGGACAAATGTGACCAAACGCCGCTTTCAGTACTTGGCATATGTTGGGTATAAAAAGTCGTAATATCAAACTGCGAATACGTACAGAGAGCCTGAATTTGGCTCCAAAATATGGCTCAGGCCTCGAAATTGGGATATTTGGGATATTTCGAAAACTGCAGGGGAGTTTGTGCAAAATGTGTCTCACTGCCGCTTTCAGGACTTGGCATATGTTGGGTATAAAAATTCGTAATTTAAAACTGCGAATACATGCAGAGAGCCAGAATTTGGTTGCAAAATATGGCTCAGGCCTCGAAATTTGGATGTTTGGGATATTTTGAAAACTGCAGGGAAGTTTGTGCAAAATGTGACTCACTTCCGCTTTCAGTACTTGGCATATGTTGGGTATAAAATTCGTAATATGAAACTGCGAATACGTGCAGAGAGCCAGAATTTGGCTCCAAAATATGGCTCAGGCCTCGAAATTGGGATGTTTGGGATATTTTGAAAACTGCAGAGGAGTTTGTGCAAATCTTACTACTTGCCGCTTTCAGGACTTGGCATATGTTGGGTATAAAAAGTCGTAATTTAAAACAGCGAATACGTGCAGAGAGCCAGAATTTGGCTCCAAAATATTGCTCAGGCCTCGAATTTGGGATGTTTGGGATATTTTGAAAACTGCAGGGGAGTTTGTGCAAAATGTGACTCACTGCCACTTACGGGACTTGGCATATGTTGGGTATAAAAAGTCGTAATATCAAACTGCGAATACGTGCATAGAGACAGAATTTGGCTCCAAAATATGGCTCAGGCCTCGAAATTGGGATGTTTGGGATATTTTGAAAAATAGCGGGAGGTTTGGGGCAAATGTGACCAAACGCCGCTTTCAGTACTTGGCATATGTTGGGTATAAAAAGTCGTAACTTAAAACTGCGAATACGCGCAGAGAGCCAGAATTTAGCTCCAAAATATAGCTCAGGCCTCAAAATTGGGATATTTGGGATTTTTCGAAAACTGCAGGGGAGTTTGTGCAAAATGTGACTCACTGCCGCTTTCAGGACTTGGCATATGTTTGGTATAAAAAGTCGTAATATCAAACTGCTAATACTTGCATAGAGCCAGAATTTGGCTCCAAAATATGACTCAGGCCTCGAATTTGGGATGTTTGGGATACTTTGAAAACTGGAGGGAGGTTTGGGACAAATGTGACCAAACGCCGCTTTCAGTACTTGGCATATGTTGGTTATAAAAAGTCGTAACTTAAAACTGCGAATACGTGCAGAGAGCCAGAATTTGGCTCCAAAATATGGCTCAGGCCTCGAAATTGGGATATTTGGGATTTTTCGAAAACTGCAAAGGAGTTTGTGCAAAATGTGACTCATTGCGGCTTTCAGGACTTGGCATATGTTGGGTATAAAAAGTCGTAATATCAAACTGCGAATACTTGCATAGAGCCAGAATTTGGCTCCAAAATATGGCTCAGGCCTCGAAATTGGGATGTTTGGGATATTTTGAAAACTGCAGAGGAGTTTGTGCAAATCTTACTACTTGCCGCTTTCAGGACTTGGCATATGTTGGGTATAAAAAGTCGTAATTTAAAACAGCGAATACGTGCAGAGAGCCAGAATTTGGCTCCAAAATATTGCTCAGGCCTCGAATTTGGGATGTTTGGGATATTTTGAAAACTGGAGGGAATTTTGGGACAAATGTGACCAAACGCCGCTTTCAGTACTTGGCATATGTTGGGTATAAAAAGTCGTAATATCAAACTGCGAATACGTACAGAGAGCCTGAATTTGGCTCCAAAATATGGCTCAGGCCTCGAAATTGGGATATTTGGGATATTTCGAAAACTGCAGGGAAGTTTGTGCAAAATGTGACTCACTGCCGCTTTCAGTACTTGGCATATGTTGGGTATAAAAATTCGTAATATCAAACTGCGAATACATGTAGAGAGCCAGAATTTGGTTGCAAAATATGGCTCAGGCCTCGAAATTGGGATGTTTGGGATATTTTGAAACCTGGAGGGAGGTTTGGGACAAATATGACCAAACGCCGCTTTCAGCACTTGGTATATATTGGGTATAAAAAGTCATAACTTAAAACTGCGAATACGTACAGAGAGCCTGAATTTGGCTCCAAAATATGGCTCAGGCCTCGAAATTGGGATATTTGGGATATTTCGAAAACTGCAGGGGAGTTTGTGCAAAATGTGACTTACTGCCGCTTTCAGGACTTGGCATATGTTTGGTATAAAAAGTCGTAATATCAAACTGCGAATACTTGCATAGAGCCAGAATTTGGCTCCAAAATATGACTCAGGCCTCGAAATTGGGATGTTTGGGATATTTTGAAAACTGGAGGGAGGTTTGGGACAAATGTGACCAAACGCCGCTTTCAGTACTTGGCATATGTTGGGTATAAAAAGTCGTAACTTAAAACTGCGAATACGTGCAGAGAGCCAGAATTTGGATCCAAAATATGGCTCAGGCCTCGAAATTGGGATATTTGGGATTTTTCGAAAACTGCAAAGGAGTTTGTGCAAAATGTGACTCACTGCCGCTTTCAGTACTTGGCATATGTTGGGTATAAAATTCGTAATATGAAACTGCGAATACGTGCAGAGAGCCAGAATTTGGCTCCAAAATATGGCTCAGGCCTCGAAATTGGGATGTTTGGGATATTTTGAAAACTGCAGAGGAGTTTGTGCAAATCTTACTACTTGCCGCTTTCAGGACTTGGCATATGTTGGGTATAAAAAGTCGTAATTTAAAACAGCGAATACGTGCAGAGAGCCAGAATTTGGCTCCAAAATATTGCTCAGGCCTCGAATTTGGGATGTTTGGGATATTTTGAAAACTGCAGGGGAGTTTGTGCAAAATGTGACTCACTGCCGCTTACGGGACTTGGCATATGATTGGGTATAAAAAGTCGTAATATCAAACTGCGAATACGTGCATAGAGACAGAATTTGGCTCCAAAATATGGCTCAGGCCTCGAAATTGGGATGTTTGGGATATTTTGAAAACTGGAGGGAGGTTTGGGGCAAATGTGACCAAACGCCGATTTCAGTACTTGGCATATGTTGGGTATAAAAAGTCGTAACTTAAAACTGCGAATACGTGCAGAGAGCCAGAATTTGGCTCCAAAATATGGCTCAGGCCTCGAAATTGGGATATTTGGGATATTTCGAAAACTGCAGGGAAGTTTGTGCAAAATGTGACTCACTGCCGCTTTCAGTACTTGGCATATGTTGGGTATAAAAATTCGTAATATCAAACTGCGAATACATGTAGAGAGCCAGAATTTGGTTGCAAAATATGGCTCAGGCCTCGAAATTGGGATGTTTGGGATATTTTGAAACCTGGAGGGAGGTTTGGGACAAATATGACCAAACGCCGCTTTCAGCACTTGGTATATATTGGGTATAAAAAGTCATAACTTAAAACTGCGAATACGTACAGAGAGCCTGAATTTGGCTCCAAAATATGGCTCAGGCCTCGAAATTGGGATATTTGGGAAATTTCGAAAACTGCAGGGGAGTTTGTGCAAAATGTGACTTACTGCCGCTTTCAGGACTTGGCATATGTTTGGTATAAAAAGTCGTAATATCAAACTGCGAATACTTGCATAGAGCCAGAATTTGGCTCCAAAATATGACTCAGGCCTCGAAATTGGGATGTTTGGGATATTTTGAAAACTGGAGGGAGGTTTGGGACAAATGTGACCAAACGCCGCTTTCAGTACTTGGCATATGTTGGGTATAAAAATTCGTAACTTAAAACTGCGAATACGTGCAGAGAGCCAGAATTTGGCTCCAAAATATTGCTCAGGCCTCGAATTTGGGATGTTTGGGATATTTTGAAAACTGCAGGGGAGTTTGTGCAAAATGTGACTCACTGCCGCTTACGGGACTTGGCATATGTTGGGTATAAAAAGTCGTAATATCAAACTGCGAATACGTGCATAGAGACAGAATTTGGCTCCAAAATATGGCTCAGGCCTCGAAATTGGGATGTTTGGGATATTTTGAAAACTGGAGGGAGGTTTGGGGCAAATGTGACCAAACGCCGATTTCAGTACTTGGCATATGTTGGGTATAAAAAGTCGTAACTTAAAACTGCGAATACGTGCAGAGAGCCAGAATTTAGCTCCAAAATATGGCTCAGGCCTCAAAATTGGGATATTTGGGATATTTCGAAAACTGCAGGGGAGTTTGTGCAAAATGTGACTCACTGCCGCTTTCAGGAATTGGCATATGTTTGGTATAAAAAGTCGTAATATCAAACTGCGAATACTTGCATAGAGCCAGAATTTGGCTCCAAAATATGACTCAGGCCTCGAAATTGGGATGTTTGGGATATTTTGAAAACTGGAGGGAGGTTTGGGACAAATGTGACCAAACGCCGCTTTCAGTACTTGGCATATGTTGGGTATAAAAAGTCGTAACTTACAACTGCGAATACGTGCAGAGAGCCAGAATTTGGCTCCAAAATATGGCTCAGGCCTCGAAATTGGGATATTTGGGATTTTTCGAAAACTGCAAAGGAGTTTGTGCAAAATGTGACTCATTGCGGCTTTCAGGACTTGGCATATGTTGGGTATAAAAAGTCGTAATATCAAACTGCGAATACGTGCATAGAGCCAGAATTTGGCTCCAAAATATGGCTCAGGCCTCGAAATTGGGATGTTTTGGATATTTTGAAAACTGCACGGAGGTTTGGGACATATGTGACCAAACACCACTTTCAGTAGTTGGCATATATTGGGTATAAAAAAGTCGCAATTTCAAACTGCGAATACGTGCAGAGAGCCAGAATTTGGCTCCAAAATATGGCTCAGGCCTCGAAATCGGAATATTTGGGATATTTCGAAAACTGCATGGGAGTTTGTGCAAAATGTGACTCACTGCCGCTTTCAGGACTTGGCATATGTTGGGTATAAAAAGTCGTAATATCAAACTGCGAAAACGTGCATTGAGCCAGAATTTGGCTCCAAAATATGGCTCAGGCTTCGAAATTGGGATGTTTGGGATATTTTGAAAACTGGAGGGAGGTTTGGGACAAATGTGACCAAACGCCGCTTTCAGTATTTGGAATATGTTGGGGATAAAAAGCCGTAATTTCAAACTGCGAATACGTAAAGAGAGACTGAATTTGGCTCCAAAATATGGCTCAGGCCTCGAAATTGGGATATTAGGGATATTTTGAAAACTGCAGGGAGGTTTGAGACAAATGTGACCAAAGGCCGCTTTCAGTAGTTGGCATATGTTGGGTATAAAAAAGTCGCAATTTCAAACTGCGAATACGAGCAGAGAGCCAAAATTTGGCTCCAAAATATGGCTCAGGCCTCGAAATTGGGATATTTGGGATTTTTCGAAAACTGCAAAGGAGTTTGTGCAAAATGTGACTCATTGCGGCTTTCAGGACTTGGCATATGTTGGGTATAAAAAGTCGTAATATCAAACTGCGAATACGTGCATAGAGCTAGAATTTGGCTCCAAAATATGGCTCAGGCCTCGAAATTGGGATATTTGGGATTTTTCGAAAACTGCAGGGGAGTTTGTGCAAAATGTGACTCATTGCCGCTTTCAGGACTTGGCATATGTTGGGTATAAAAAGTCGTAATATCAAACTGCGAATACGTGCACAGAGCCAGAATTTGGCTCCAAAATATGGCTCAGGCCTCGAAATTGGGATGTTTGGGATATTTTGAAAACTGGAGGGAGGTTTGGGACAAATGTGACCAAAGGCCGCTTTCAGTAGTTGGCATATGTTGGGTATAAAAAAGTCGCAATTTCAAACTGCGAATACGAGCAGAGAGCCAAAATTTGGCTCCAAAATATGGCTCAGGCCTCGAAATTGGGATATTTGGGATTTTTCGAAAACTGCAAAGGAGTTTGTGCAAAATGTGACTCATTGCGGCTTTCAGGACTTGGCATATGTTGGGTATAAAAAGTCGTAATATCAAACTGCGAATACGTGCATAGAGCCAGAATTTGGCTCCAAAATATTGCTCAGGCCTCGAATTTGGGATGTTTGGGATATTTTGAAAACTGCAGGGGAGTTTGTGCAAAATGTGACTCACTGCCGCTTACGGGACTTGGCATATGTTTGGTATAAAAAGTCGTAATATCAAACTGCGAATACTTGCATAGAGCCAGAATTTGGCTCCAAAATATGGCTCAGGCCTCGAAATTGGGATGTTTGGGATATTTTGAAAACTGCAGAGGAGTTTGTGCAAATCTTACTACTTGCCGCTTTCAGGACTTGGCATATGTTGGGTATAAAAAGTCGTAATTTAAAACAGCGAATACGTGCAGAGAGCCAGAATTTGGCTCCAAAATATTGCTCAGGCCTCGAATTTGGGATGTTTGGGATATTTTGAAAACTGCAGGGGAGTTTGTGCAAAATGTGACTCACTGCCGCTTACGGGACTTGGCATATGTTGGGTATAAAAAGTCGTAATATCAAACTGCGAATACGTGCATAGAGACAGAATTTGGCTCCAAAATATGGCTCAGGCCTCGAAATTGGGATGTTTGGGATATTTTGAAAACTGGAGGGAGGTTTGGGGCAAATGTGACCAAACGCCGCTTTCAGTACTTGGCATATGTTGGGTATAAAAAGTCGTAACTTAAAACTGCGAATACGTGCAGAGAGCCAGAATTTAGCTCCAAAATATGGCTCAGGCCTCAAAATTGGGATATTTGGGATATTTCGAAAACTGCAGGGGAGTTTGTGCAAAATGTGACTCACTGCCGCTTTCAGGACTTGGCATATGTTGGGTATAAAAAGTCGTAATATCAAACTGCGAATACATGTAGAGAGCCAGAATTTTGCTCCAATATATGGCTCAGGCCTCGAAATTGGGATGTTTGTGATATTTTGAAAACTGGAGGGATATTTGGGACAAATGTGACCAAACGCCGCTTTCAGCACTTGGCATATGTTGGGTAAAAAAAAGTCCCAATTTCAAACTGCGAATACGAGCAGAGAGCCAAAATTTGGCTCCAAAATATGGCTCAGGCCTCGAAATTGGGATATTTGGGATATTTTGAAAACTGCAGGGGCGTTTGTGCAAAATGTGACTCACTGCCGCTTTCAGGACTTGGCATATGTTGGGTATAAAAAGTCGTAATATAAAACTGCGAATACGTGCATAGAGCCAGAATTTGGCTCCAAAATATGGCTCAGGCCTGGAAATTGGGATGTTTGGGATATTTTGAAAACTGGAGGGAGGTTTGGGACAAATGTGACCAAACGCCGCTTTCAGGACTTGGCATATGTTGGGTATAAAAAGTCGTAACTTAAAACTGCGAATACGTGCAGAGAGCCAGAATTTGGCTCCAAAATATGGCTCAGGCCTCGAAATTGGGATATTAGGGATATTTTGAAAACTGCACGGAGGTTTGGGACATATGTGACCAAACACCACTTTCAGTAGTTGGCATATATTGGGTATAAAAAAGTCGCAATTTCAAACTGCGAATACGTGCAGAGAGCCAGAATTTGGCTCCAAAATATGGCTCAGGCCTCGAAATCGGAATATTTGGGATATTTCGAAAACTGCATGGGAGTTTGTGCAAAATGTGACTCACTGCCGCTTACGGGACTTGGCATATGTTGGGTATAAAAAGTCGTAATATCAAACTGCGAATACGTGCATAGAGACAGAATTTGGCTCCAAAATATGGCTCAGGCCTCAAAATTGGGATGTTTGGGATATTTTGAAAACTGGAGGGAGGTTTGGGACAAATGTGACCAAACGCCGCTTTCAGTACTTGGCATATGTTGTTTATAAAAAGTCGTAACTTAATGTGACTCACTGCCGCTTTCAGGCATATGAGTTTGGCATATGTTTGGTATAAAAAGTCGTAATATCAAACTGCGAATACTTGCATAGAGCCAGAATTTGGCTCCAAAATATGACTCAGGCCTCGAAATTGGGATGTTTGGGATATTTTGAAAACTGGAGGGAGGTTTGGGACAAATGTGACCAAACGCCGCTTTCAGTACTTGGCATATGTTGGGTATAAAAAGTCGTAACTTAAAACTGCGAATACGTGCAGAGAGCCAGAATTTGGCTCCAAAATATGGCTCAGGGCTCGAAATTGGGATATTTGGGATTTTTCGAAAACTGCAAAGGAGTTTGTGCAAAATGTGACTCACTGCCGCTTTCAGTACTTGGCATATGTTGGGTATAAAATTCGTAATATGAAACTGCAAATACGTGCAGAGAGCCAGAATTTGGCTCCAAAATATGGCTCAGGCCTCGAAATTGGGATGTTTGGGATATTTTGAAAACTGCAGAGGAGTTTGTGCAAATCTTACTACTTGCCGCTTTCAGGACTTGGCATATGTTGGGTATAAAAAGTCGTAATTTAAAACAGCGAATACGTGCAGAGAGCCAGAATTTGGCTCCAAAATATTGCTCAGGTCTCGAATTTGGGATGTTTGGGATATTTTGAAAACTGCAGGGGAGTTTGTGCAAAATGTGACTCACTGCCGCTTACGGGACTTGGCATATGTTGGGTATAAAAAGTAGTAATATCAAACTGCGAATACGTGCATATAGACAGAATTTGGCTCCAAAATATGGCTCAGGCCTCGAAATTGGGATGTTTGGGATATTTTGAAAACTGGAGGGAGGTTTGGGGCAAATGTGACCAAACGCCACTTTCAGTACTTGGCATATGTTGGGTATAAAAAGTCGTAACTTAAAACTGCGAATACGTGCAGAGAGCCAGAATTTAGCTCCAAAATATGGCTCAGGCCTCGAAATTGGGATATTAGGGATATTTTGAAAACTGCACAGAGGTTTGGGACATATGTGACCAAACACCACTTTCAGTAGTTGGCATATATTGGGTATAAAAAAGTCGCAATTTCAAACTGCGAATACGTGCAGAGAGCCAGAATTTGGCTCCAAAATATGGCTCAGGCCTCGAAATCGGAATATTTGGGATATTTCGAAAACTGCATGGGAGTTTGTGCAAAATGTGACTCACTGCCGCTTTCAGGACTTGGCATATGTTGGGTATAAAAAGTCGTAATATCAAACTGCGAAAACGTGCATTGAGCCAGAATTTGGCTCCAAAATATGGCTCAGGCTTCGAAATTGGGATGTTTGGGATATTTTGAAAACTGGAGGGAGGTTTGGGACAAATGTGACCAAACGCCGCTTTCAGTATTTGGAATATGTTGGGGATAAAAAGCCGTAATTTCAAACTGCGAATACGTAAAGAGAGCCTGAATTTGGCTCCAAAATATGGCTCAGGCCTCGAAATTGGGATATTAGGGATATTTTGAAAACTGCAGGGAGGTTTGAGACAAATGTGACCAAACGCCGCTTTCAGTAGTTGGCATATGTTGGGTATAAAAAAGTCGCAATTTCAAACTGCGAATACGAGCAGAGAGCCAAAATTTGGCTCCAAAATATGGCTCAGGCCTCGAAATTGGGATATTTGGGATTTTTCGAAAACTGCAAAGGAGTTTGTACAAAATGTGACTCATTGCGGCTTTCAGGACTTGGCATATGTTGGGTATAAAAAGTCGTAATATCAAACTGCGAATACGTGCATAGAGCCAGAATTTGGCTCCAAAATATGGCTCAGGCCTCGAAATTGGGATATTTGGGATTTTTCGAAAACTGCAGGGGAGTTTGTGCAAAATGTGACTCATTGCCGCTTTCAGGACTTGGCATATGTCGGGTATAAAAAGTCGTAATATCAAACTGCGAATACGTGCACAGAGCCAGAATTTGGCTCCAAAATATGGCTCAGGCCTCGAAATTGGGATGTTTGGGATATTTTGAAAACTGGAGGGAGGTTTGGGACAAATGTGACCAAACGCCGCTTTCAGTACTTGGCATATGTTGGGTATAAAAAGTCGTAATATGAAACTGCGAATACGTACAGAGAGCCTGAATTTGGCTCCAAAATATGGCTCAGGCCTCGAAATTGGGATATTTGGGATATTTTGAAAACTGCAGGGGAGTTTGTGCAAATCTTACTACTTGCCGCTTTCAGGACTTGGCTTATGTTGGGTATAAAAAGTCGTAATTTAAAACAGCGAATACGTGCAGAGAGCCAGAATTTGGCTCCAAAATATTGCTCAGGCCTCGAATTTGGGATGTTTGGGATATTTTGAAAACTGCAGGGGAGTTTGTGCAAAATGTGACTCACTGCCGCTTACGGGACTTGGCATATGTTGGGTATAAAAAGTCGTAATATCAAACTGCGAATACGTGCATAGAGACAGAATTTGGCTCCAAAATATGGCTCAGGCCTCGAAATTGGGATGTTTGGGATATTTTGAAAACTGGAGGGAGGTTTGGGGCAAATGTGACCAAACGCCGCTTTCAGTACTTGGCATATGTTGGGTATAAAAAGTCGTAACTTAAAACTGCGAATACGTGCAGAGAGCCAGAATTTAGCTCCAAAATACGGCTCAGGCCTCAAAATTGGGATATTTGGGATATTTCGAAAACTGCAGGGGAGTTTGTGCAAAATGTGACTCACTGCCGCTTTCAGGACTTGGCATATGTTGGGTATAAAAAGTCGTAATATCAAACTGCGAATACATGTAGAGAGCCAGAATTTGGCTCCAATATATGGCTCAGGCCTGGAAATTGGGATGTTTGTGATATTTTGAAAACTGGAGGGATATTTGGGACAAATGTGACCAAACGCCGCTTTCAGCACTTGGCATATGTTGGGTAAAAAAAAGTCCCAATTTCAAACTGCGAATACGAGCAGAGAGCCAAAATTTGGCTCCAAAATATGGCTCAGGCCTCGAAATTGGGATATTTGGGATATTTCGAAAACTGCAGGGGAGTTTGTGCAAAATGTGACTCACTGCCGCTTTCAGGACTTGGCATATGTTGGGTATAAAAAGTCGTAATATAAAACTGCGAATACGTGCATAGAGCCAGAATTTGGCTCCAAAATATGGCTCAGGCCTGGAAATTGGGATGTTTGGGATATTTTGAAAACTGGAGGGAGGTTTGGGACAAATGTGACCAAACGCCGCTTTCAATACTTGGCATATGTTGGGTATAAAAAGTCGTAACTTAAAACTGCGAATACGTGCAGAGAGCCAGAATTTGGCTCCAAAATATGGCTCAGGCCTCGAAATTGGTATATTAGGGATATTTTGAAAACTGCACGGAGGTTTGGGACATATGTGACCAAACACCACTTTCAGTAGTTGGCATATATTGGGTATAAAAAAGTCGCAATTTCAAACTGCGAATACGTGCAGAGAGCCAGAATTTGGCTCCAAAATATGGCTCAGGCCTCGAAATCGGAATATTTGGGATATTTCGAAAACTGCATGGGAGTTTGTGCAAAATGTGACTCACTGCCGCTTTCAGGACTTGGCATATGTTGGGTATAAAAAGTCGTAATATCAAACTGCGAAAACGTGCATTGAGCCAGAATTTGGCTCCAAAATATTGCTCAGGCTTCGAAATTGGGATGTTTGGGATATTTTGAAAACTGGAGGGAGGTTTGGGACAAATGTGACCAAACGCCGCTTTCAGTATTTGGAATATGTTGGGGATAAAAAGCCGTAATTTCAAACTGCGAATACGTAAAGAGATCCTGAATTTGGCTCCAAAATATGGCTCAGGCCTCGAAATTGGGATATTAGGGATATTTTGAAAACTGCAGGGAGGTTTGAGACAAATGTGACCAAACGCCGCTTTCAGTAGTTGGCATATGTTGGGTATAAAAAAGTCGCAATTTCAAACTGCGAATACGAGCAGAGAGCCAAAATTTGGCTCCAAAATATGGCTCAGGCCTCGAAATTGGGATATTTGGGATTTTTCGAAAACTGCAGGGGAGTTTGTGCAAAATGTGACTCATTGCCGCTTTCAGGACTTGGCATATGTTGGGTATAAAAAGTCGTAATATCAAACTGCGAATACGTGCATAGAGCCAGAATTTGGCTACAAAATATGGCTCAGGCCTCGAAATTGGGATGTTTGGGATATTTTGAAAACTGGAGGGAGGTTTGGGACAAATGTGACCAAACGCCGCTTTCAGTACTTGGCATATGTTGGGTATAAAAAGTCGCAATATCAAACTGCGAATACGTAAAGAGAGCCTGAATTTGGCTCCAAAATATGGCTCAGGCCTCGAAATTGGGATATTTGGGATATTTTGAAAACTGCAGGGGAGTTTGTGCAAATCTTACTACTTGCCGCTTTCAGGACTTGGCATATGTTGGGTATAAAAAGTCGTAATTTAAAACAGCGAATACGTGCAGAGAGCCAGAATTTGGCTCCTAAATATTGCTCAGGCCTCGAATTTGGGATGTTTGGGATATTTTGAAAACTGCAGGGGAGTTTGTGCAAAATGTGACTCACTGCCGCTTACGGGACTTGGCATATGTTTGGTATAAAAAGTCGTAATATCAAACTGCGAATACTTGCATAGAGCCAGAATTTGGCTCCAAAATATGACTCAGGCCTCGAAATTGGGATGTTTGGGATATTTTGAAAACTGGAGGGAGGTTTGGGACAAATGTGACCAAACGCCGCTTTCAGTACTTGGCATATGTTGGGTATAAAAAGTCGTAACTTAAAACTGTGAATACGTGCAGAGAGCCAGAATTTGGCTCCAAAATATGGCTCAGGCCTCGAAATTGGGATATTTGGGATTTTTCGAAAACTGCAAAGGAGTTTGTGCAAAATGTGACTCACTGCCGCTTTCAGTACTTGGCATATGTTGGGTATAAAATTCGTAATATGAAACTGCAAATACGTGCAGAGAGCCAGAATTTGGCTCCAAAATATGGCTCAGGCCTCGAAATTGGGATGTTTGGGATATTTTGAAAACTGCAGAGGAGTTTGTGCAAATCTTACTACTTGCCGCTTTCAGGACTTGGCATATGTTGGGTATAAAAAGTCGTAATTTAAAACAGCGAATACGTGCAGAGAGCCAGAATTTGGCTCCAAAATATTGCTCAGGCCTCGAATTTGGGATGTTTGGGATATTTTGAAAACTGCAGGGGAGTTTGTGCAAAATGTGACTCACTGCCGCTTACGGGACTTGGCATATGTTGGGTATAAAAAGTAGTAATATCAAACTGCGAATACGTGCATAGAGACAGAATTTGGCTCCAAAATATGGCTCAGGCCTCGAAATTGGGATGTTTGGGATATTTTGAAAACTGGAGTGAGGTTTGGGGCAAATGTGACCAAACGCCACTTTCAGTACTTGGCATATGTTGGGTATAAAAAGTCGTAACTTAAAACTGCGAATACGTGCAGAGAGCCAGAATTTAGCTCCAAAATATGGCTCAGGCCTCAAAATTGGGATATTTGGGATATTTCGAAAACTGCAGGGGAGTTTGTGCAAAATGTGACTCACTGCCGCTTTCAGGACTTGGCATTTGTTTGGTATAAAAAGTCGTAATATCAAACTGCGAATACTTGCATAGAGCCAGAATTTGGCTCCAAAATATGACTCAGGCCTCGAAATTGGGATGTTTGGGATATTTTGAAAACTGGAGGGAGGTTTGGGACAAATGTGACCAAACGCCGCTTTCAGTACTTGGCATATGTTGGGTATAAAAAGTCGTAATATCAAACTGCGAATACGTACAGAGAGCCTGAATTTGGCTCCAAAATATGGCTCAGGCCTCGAAATTGGGATATTTGGGATATTTTGAAAACTGCAGGGGAGTTTGTGCAAATCTTACTACTTGCCGCTTTCAGGACTTGGCATATGTTGGGTATAAAAAGTCGTAATTTAAAACAGCGAATACGTGCAGAGAGCCAGAATTTGGCTCCAAAACATTGCTCAGGCCTCGAATTTGGGATGTTTGGGATATTTTGAAAACTGCAGGGGAGTTTGTGCAAAATGTGACTCACTGCCGCTTACGGGACTTGGCATATGTTTGGTATAAAAAGTCGTAATATCAAACTGCGAATACTTGCATAGAGCCAGAATTTGGCTCCAAAATATGGCTCAGGCCTCGAAATTGGGATGTTTGGGATATTTTGAAAACTGCAGAGGAGTTTGTGCAAATCTTACTACTTGCCGCTTTCAGGACTTGGCATATGTTGGGTATAAAAAGTCGTAATTTAAAACAGCTAATACGTGCAGAGAGCCAGAATTTGGCTCCAAAATATTGCTCAGGCCTCGAATTTGGGATGTTTGGGATATTTTGAAAACTGCAGGGGAGTTTGTGCAAAATGTGACTCACTGCCGCTTACGGGACTTGGCATATGTTGGGTATAAAAAGTCGTAATATCAAACTGCGAATACGTGCATAGAGACAGAATTTGGCTCCAAAATATGGCTCAGGCCTCGAAATTGGGATGTTTGGGATATTTTGAAAAATAGAGGGAGGTTTGGGGCAAATGTGACCAAACGCCGCTTTCAGTACTTGGCATATGTTGGGTATAAAAAGTCGTAACTTAAAACTGCGAATACGTGCAGAGAGCCAGAATTTAGCTCCAAAATATGGCTCAGGCCTCAAAATTGGGATATTTGGGATATTTCGAAAACTGCAGGGGAGTTTGTGCAAAATGTGACTCACTGCCGCTTTCAGGACTTGGCATATGTTTGGTATAAAAAGTCGTAATATCAAACTGCGAATACTTGCATAGAGCCAGAATTTGGCTCCAAAATATGACTCAGGCCTCGAAATTGGGATGTTTGGGATATTTTGAAAACTGGAGGGAGGTTTGGGACAAATGTGACCAAACGCCGCTTTCAGTACTTGGCATATGTTGGGTATAAAAAGTCGTAACTTAAAACTGCGAATACGTGCAGAGAACCAGAATTTGGCTCCAAAATATGGCTCAGGCCTCGAAATTGGGATATTTGGGATTTTTCGAAAACTGCAAAGGAGTTTGTGCAAAATGTGACTCACTGCCGCTTTCAGTACTTGGCATATGTTGGGTATAAAATTCGTAATATGAAACTGCAAATACGTGCAGAGAGCCAGAATTTGGCTCCAAAATATGGCTCAGGCCTCGAAATTGGGATGTTTGGGATATTTTGAAAACTGCAGAGGAGTTTGTGCAAATCTTACTACTTGCCGCTTTCAGGACTTGCCATATGTTGGGTATAAAAAGTCGTAATTTAAAACAGCGAATACGTGCAGAGAGCCAGAATTTGGCTCCAAAATATTGCTCAGGCCTCGAATTTGGGATGTTTGGGATATTTTGAAAACTGCAGGGGAGTTTGTGCAAAATGTGACTCACTACCGCTTACGGGACTTGGCATATGTTGGGTATAAAAAGTAGTAATATCAAACTGCGAATACGTGCATAGAGACAGAATTTGGCTCCAAAATATGGCTCAGGCCTCGAAATTGGGATGTTTGGGATATTTTGAAAACTGGAGGGAGGTTTGGGGCAAATGTGACCAAACGCCACTTTCAGTACTTGGCATATGTTGGGTATAAAAAGTCGTAACTTAAAACTGCGAATACGTGCAGAGAGCCAGAATTTGGCTCCAAAATATGGCTCAGGCCTCGAAATTGGGATATTTGGGATTTTTCGAAAACTGCAAAGGAGTTTGTGCAAAATGTGACTCATTGCGGCTTTCAGGACTTGGCATATGTTGGGTATAAAAAGTCGTAATATCAAACTGCGAATACCTGCATAGAGCCTGAATTTGGCTCCAAAATATGGCTCAGGCCTCGAAATTGGGATGTTTGGGATATTTTGAAAACTGGAGGGAGGTTTGGGACAAATGTGACCAAACGCCGCTTTCAGTACATAGCATATGTTGGGTATAAAAAGTCGTAACTTCAAACTGCGAATACGTACAGAGAGCCTGAATTTGGCTCCAAAATATGGCTCAGGCCTCGAAATTGGGATATTTGGGATATTTCGAAAACTGCAGGGGAGTTTGTGCAAAATGTGACTCACTGCCACTTTCAGGACTTGGCATATGTTGGGTATAAAAAGTCGTAATATCAAACTGCGAATACATGTAGAGAGCCAGAATTTGGCTCCAAAATATGGCTCAGGCCTCGAAATTGGGATGTTTGTGATATTTTGAAAACTGGAGGGAGATTTGGGACAAATGTGACCAAATGCCGCTTTCAGCACTTGGCATATATTGGGTATAAAAAAGTCGCATTTCAAACTGCAAATACGTGCAGAGAGCCAGAATTTGGCTCCAAAATATGGCTCAGGCCTCGAAATTGGGATGTTTGGGATATTTTGAAAACTGCAGGGGAGTTTGGGACAAATATGACCAAAGGCCCTTTCAGTACTTGGCATATGTTGGATATAAAAAGTCAAAATTTCAAACTGCGAATAGGTGCAGAGAGCCAGAATTTGGCTCCAAAATATGACTCAGGCCTCGAAATTGGGATATTAGGGATATTTTGAAAACTGCACGGAGGTTTGGGACAAATGTGACCAAACGCCGCTTTCAGTATTTGGCATATGTTTGGTATAAAAAGTCGTAATTTCAAACTGCGAATACGTATAGAGAGCCTGAATTTGGCTCCAAAATATGGCTCAGGCCTCGAAATTGGGATGTTTGGGATATTTTGAAAACTGCAGAGGAGTTTGTGCAAATCTTACTACTTGCCGCTTTCAGGACTTGGCATATGTTGGGTATAAAAAGTCGTAATTTAAAACAGCGAATACGTGCAGAGAGCCAGAATTTGGCTCCAAAATATTGCTCAGGCCTCGAATTTGGGATGTTTGGGATATTTTGAAAACTGCAGGGGAGTTTGTGCAAAATGTGACTCACTGCCGCTTACGGGACTTGGCATATGTTGGGTATAAAAAGTAGTAATATCAAACTGCGAATACGTGCATAGAGACAGAATTTGGCTCCAAAATATGGCTCAGGCCTCGAAATTGGGATGTTTGGGATATTTTGAAAACTGGAGGGAGGTTTGGGGCAAATGTGACCAAACGCCACTTTCAGTACTTGGCATATGTTGGGTATAAAAAGTCGTAACTTAAAACTGCGAATACGTGCAGAGAGCCAGAATTTGGCTCCAAAATATGGCTCAGGCCTCGAAATTGGGATATTTGGGATTTTTCGAAAACTGCAAAGGAGTTTGTGCAAAATGTGACTCATTGCGGCTTTCAGGACTTGGCATATGTTGGGTATAAAAAGTCGTAATATCAAACTGCGAATACCTGCATAGAGCCTGAATTTGGCTCCAAAATATGGCTCAGGCCTCGAAATTGGGATGTTTGGGATATTTTGAAAACTGGAGGGAGGTTTGGGACAAATGTGACCAAACGCCGCTTTCAGTACATAGCATATGTTGGGTATAAAAAGTCGTAACTTCAAACTGCGAATACGTACAGAGAGCCTGAATTTGGCTCCAAAATATGGCTCAGGCCTCGAAATTGGGATATTTGGGATATTTCGAAAACTGCAGGGGAGTTTGTGCAAAATGTGACTCACTGCCACTTTCAGGACTTGGCATATGTTGGGTATAAAAAGTCGTAATATCAAACTGCGAATACATGTAGAGAGCCAGAATTTGGCTCCAAAATATGGCTCAGGCCTCGAAATTGGGATGTTTGTGATATTTTGAAAACTGGAGGGAGATTTGGGACAAATGTGACCAAATGCCGCTTTCAGCACTTGGCATATATTGGGTATAAAAAAGTCGCATTTCAAACTGCAAATACGTGCAGAGAGCCAGAATTTGGCTCCAAAATATGGCTCAGGCCTCGAAATTGGGATGTTTGGGATATTTTGAAAACTGCAGGGGAGTTTGGGACAAATATGACCAAAGGCCCTTTCAGTACTTGGCATATGTTGGATATAAAAAGTCAAAATTTCAAACTGCGAATAGGTGCAGAGAGCCAGAATTTGGCTCCAAAATATGACTCAGGCCTCGAAATTGGGATATTAGGGATATTTTGAAAACTGCACGGAGGTTTGGGACAAATGTGACCAAACGCCGCTTTCAGTATTTGGCATATGTTTGGTATAAAAAGTCGTAATTTCAAACTGCGAATACGTATAGAGAGCCTGAATTTGGCTCCAAAATATGGCTCAGGCCTCGAAATTGGGATATTAGGGATATTTTGAAAAATGCAGGGAGGTTTGAGACAAATGTGACCAAACGCCGCTTTCAGTACTTGGCATATGTTGGGTATAAAAAAGTCGCAATTTCAAACTGCGAATACTTGCAGAGAGCCAGAATTTGGCTCCAAAATATGGCTCAGGCCTCGAAATTGGAATATTTGGGATATTTTGAAAACTGTAGGGGAGTTTGTGCAAAATGTGACTCACTGTCGTTTTCAGTACTTGGCATATGTTGGGTATAAAATTCGTAATATGAAACTGCGAATACGTGCAGAGAGCCAAAATTTGGCTCCAAAATATGGCTCAGGCCTCGAAATTGGGATGTTAGGGATATTTTGAAAACTGCAGAGGAGTTCGAGCAAAATCTTACTAATTGCCGCTTTCGGGACTTGGCATATGTTGGGTATAAAAATTCGTAATTTAAAACAGCGAATACGTGCAGAGAGCCAGAATTTGGCTCCAAAATATTGCTCAGGCCTCGAAATTGGGATGTTTGGGATATTTTGAAAACTGCAGAGGAGTTTGTGCAAATCTTACTACTTGCCGCTTTCAGGACTTGGCATATGTTGGGTATAAAAAGTCGTAATTTAAAACAGCGAATACGTGCAGAGAGCCAGAATTTGGCTCCAAAATATTGCTGAGGCCTCGAATTTGGGATGTTTGGGATATTTTGAAAACTGCAGGGGAGTTTGTGCAAAATGTGACTCACTGCCGCTTACGGGACTTGGCATATGTTGGGTATAAAAAGTAGTAATATCAAACTGCGAATACGTGCATAGAGACAGAATTTGGCTCCAAAATATGGCTCAGGCCTCGAAATTGGGATGTTTGGGATATTTTGAAAACTGGAGGGAGGTTTGGGGCAAATGTGACCAAACGCCACTTTCAGTACTTGGCATATGTTGGGTATAAAAAGTCGTAACGTAAAACTGCGAATACGTGCAGAGAGCCAGAATTTAGCTCCAAAATATGGCTCAGGCCTCAAAATTGGGATATTTGGGATATTTCGAAAACTGCAGGGGAGTTTGTGCAAAATGTGACTCACTGCCGCTTTCAGGACTTGGCATATGTTTGGTATAAAAAGTCGTAATATCAAACTGCGAATACTTGCATAGAGCCAGAATTTGGCTCCAAAATATGACTCAGGCCTCGAAATTGGGATGTTTGGGATATTTTGAAAACTGGAGGGAGGTTTGGGACAAATGTGACCAAACGCCGCTTTCAGTACTTGGCATATGTTGGGTATAAAAAGTCGTAACTTAAAACTGCGAATACGTGCAGAGAGCCAGAATTTGGCTCCAAAATATGGCTCAGGCCTCGAAATTGGGATATTTGGGATTTTTCGAAAACTGCAAAGGAGTTTGTGCAAAATGTGACTCATTGCGGCTTTCAGGACTTGGCATATGTTGGGTATAAAAAGTCGTAATATCAAACTGCGAATACCTGCATAGAGCCTGAATTTGGCTCCAAAATATGGCTCAGGCCTCGAAATTGGGATGTTTGGGATATTTTGAAAACTGGAGGGAGGTTTGGGACAAATGTGACCAAACGCCGCTTTCAGTACTTGGCATATGTTGGGTATAAAAAGTCGTAATATCAAACTGCGAATACGTACAGAGAGCCTGAATTTGGCTCCAAAATATGGCTCAGGCCTCGAAATTGGGATATTTGGGATATTTTGAAAACTGCAGGGGAGTTTGTGCAAATCTTACTACTTGCCGCTTTCAGGACTTGGCATATGTTGGGTATAAAAAGTCGTAATTTAAAACAGCGAATACGTGCAGAGAGCCAGAATTTGGCTCCAAAACATTGCTAAGGCCTCGAATTTGGGATGTTTGGGATATTTTGAAAACTGCAGGGGAGTTTGTGCAAAATGTGACTCACTGCCGCTTACGGGACTTGGCATATGTTTGGTATAAAAAGTCGTAATATCAAACTGCGAATACTTGCATAGAGCCAGAATTTGGCTCCAAAATATGGCTCAGGCCTCGAAATTGGGATGTTTGGGATATTTTGAAAACTGCAGAGGAGTTTGTGCAAATCTTACTACTTGCCGCTTTCAGGACTTGGCATATGTTGGGTATAAAAAGTCGTAATTTAAAACAGCGAATACGTGCAGAGAGCCAGAATTTGGCTCCAAAATATTGCTCAGGCCTCGAATTTGGGATGTTTGGGATATTTTGAAAACTGCAGGGGAGTTTGTGCAAAATGTGACTCACTGCCGCTTACGGGACTTGGCATATGTTGGGTATAAAAAGTCGTAATATCAAACTGCGAATACGTGCATAGAGACAGAATTTGGCTCCAAAATATGGCTCAGGCCTCGAAATTGGGATGTTTGGGATATTTAGAAAAATAGAGGGAGGTTTGGGGCAAATGTGACCAAACGCCGCTTTCAGTACTTGGCATATGTTGGGTATAAAAAGTCGTAACTTAAAACTGCGAATACGTGCAGAGAGCCAGAATTTAGCTCCAAAATATGGCTCAGGCCTCAAAATTGGGATATTTGGGATATTTCGAAAACTGCAGGGGAGTTTGTGCAAAATGTGACTCACTGCCGCTTTCAGGACTTGGCATATGTTTGGTATAAAAAGTCGTAATATCAAACTGCGAATACTTGCATAGAGCCAGAATTTGGCTCCAAAATATGACTCAGGCCTCGAAATTGGGATGTTTGGGATATTTTGAAAACTGGAGGGAGGTTTGGGACAAATGTGACCAAACGCCGCTTTCAGTACTTGGCATATGTTGGGTATAAAAAGTCGTAACTTAAAACTGCGAATACGTGCAGAGAACCAGAATTTGGCTCCAAAATATGGCTCAGGCCTCGAAATTGGGATATTTGGGATTTTTCGAAAACTGCAAAGGAGTTTGTGCAAAATGTGACTCACTGCCGCTTTCAGTACTTGGCATATGTTGGGTATAAAATTCGTAATATGAAACTGCAAATACGTGCAGAGAGCCAGAATTTGGCTCCAAAATATGGCTCAGGCCTCGAAATTGGGATGTTTGGGATATTTTGAAAACTGCAGAGGAGTTTGTGCAAATCTTACTACTTGCCGCTTTCAGGACTTGCCATATGTTGGGTATAAAAAGTCGTAATTTAAAACAGCGAATAAGTGCAGAGAGCCAGAATTTGGCTCCAAAATATTGCTCAGGCCTCGAATTTGGGATGTTTGGGATATTTTGAAAACTGCAGGGGAGTTTGTGCAAAATGTGACTCACTGCCGCTTACGGGACTTGGCATATGTTGGGTATAAAAAGTAGTAATATCAAACTGCGAATACGTGCATAGAGACAGAATTTTGCTCCAAAATATGGCTCAGGCCTCGAAATTGGGATGTTTGGGATATTTTGAAAACTGCAAAGGAGTTTGTGCAAAATGTGACTCATTGCGGCTTTCAGGACTTGGCATATGTTGGGTATAAAAAGTCGTAATATCAAACTGCGAATACCTGCATAGAGCCTGAATTTGGCTCCAAAATATGGCTCAGGCCTCGAAATTGGGATGTTTGGGATATTTTGAAAACTGGAGGGAGGTTTGGGACAAATGTGACCAAACGCCGCTTTCAGTACATAGCATATGTTGGGTATAAAAAGTCGTAACTTCAAACTTCGAATACGTACAGAGAGCCTGAATTTGGCTCCAAAATATGGCTCAGGCCTCGAAATTGGGATATTTGGGATATTTCGAAAACTGCAGGGGAGTTTGTGCAAAATGTGACTCACTGCCACTTTCAGGACTTGGCATATGTTGGGTATAAAAAGTCGTAATATCAAACTGCGAATACATGTAGAGAGCCAGAATTTGGCTCCAAAATATGGCTCAGGCCTCGAAATTGGGATGTTTGTGATATTTTGAAAACTGGAGGGAGATTTGGGACAAATGTGACCAAATGCCGCTTTCAGCACTTGGCATATATTGGGTATAAAAAAGTCGCATTTCAAACTGCAAATACGTGCAGAGAGCCAGAATTTGGCTCCAAAATATGGCTCAGGCCTCGAAATTGGGCTGTTTGGGATATTTTGAAAACTGCAGGGGAGTTTGGGACAAATATGACCAAAGGCCCTTTCAGTACTTGGCATATGTTGGAAATAAAAAGTCGAAATTTCAAACTGCGAATAGGTGCAGAGAGCCAGAATTTGGCTCCAAAATATGACTCAGGCCTCGAAATTGGGATATTAGTGATATTTTGAAAACTGCACGGAGGTTTGGGACAAATGTGACCAAACGCCGCTTTCAGTACTTGGCATATGTTGGGTATAAAAAAGTCGCAATTTCAAACTGCGAATACTTGCAGAGAGCCAGAATTTGGCTCCAAAATATGGCTCAGGCCTCGAAATTGGAATATTTGGGATATTTTGAAAACTGTAGGGGAGTTTGTGCAAAATGTGACTCACTGTCGTTTTCAGTACTTGGCATATGTTGGGTATAAAATTCGTAATATGAAACTGCGAATACGTGCAGAGAGCCAAAATTTGGCTCCAAAATATGGCTCAGGCCTTGAAATTGGGATGTTAGGGATATTTTGAAAACTGCAGAGGAGTTCGAGCAAAATCTTACTAATTGCCGCTTTCGGGACTTGGCATATGTTGGGTATAAAAGGTAGTAATATCAAACTGCGAATACGTGCATAGAGCCAGAATTTGGCTCCAAAATATGGCTCAGGCTTCGAAATTGTGATGTTTGGGATATTTTGAAAACTGGAGGGAGGTTTGGGAAAAATGTGACCAAACGCCGCTTTCAGTACTTGGCATATGTTGAGTATAAAAAGTTGTAATTTTCAACTGCGAATACGTGCAGAGAGCCAGAATTTGTTTCCAAAATAGGGCTCAGGCCTCGAAATTGGGATATTTGGGATATTTTGAAAACTGCAGGGAGGTTTGGGACAAATGTGACCAAACGCTGCTTTCAGTACTTGGCATATGTTGGGTATAAAAAGTCGTAATTTCAAACTGCGAATACGTACAGAGAGCCTGAATTTGGCTCCAAAATATGGCTCAGGCCTCGAAATTGGGATGTTTGGGTTATTTTGAAAACTGCAGGGGAGTTTGTGCAAAATGTGAATCACTGCCGCTTTCAGGACTTGGCATATGTTAGGTATAAAAAGTCATAATTTCAAACTGCGAATACATGCAGAGAGCCAGAATTTGGCTCCAAAATATGACTCAGGCCTCGAAATTGGGAAGTTTGGGATATTTTGAAAACTGCAGGGGAGTTTGGGACAAATATGACCAAACGCCGCTTTCAGTACTTGGCATATGATGGGTTTAAAAAGTCGTAACTTAAAACTGCGAATACGTGCAGAGAGCCAGAATTTGGCTCCAAAATATGGCTCAGGCTTCGAAATTGGGCTGTTTGGGATATTTTGAAAACTGGAGGGAGGTTTGGGACAAATGTGACCAAACGCCGCTTTCAGTATTTGGCATATGTTGGGTATAAAAAGTCGTAATTTCAAACTGGGAATACGTATAGAGAGCCTGAATTTGGCTCCAAAATATGGCTCAGGCCTCGAAATTGGGATATTAGGGATATTTTGAAAACTGCAGGGAGGTTTGAGACAAATGTGACCAAACGCCGCTTTCAGTAGTTGGCATATGTTGGGTATAAAAAAGATGCAATTTCAAACTGCGAATACGAGCAGAGAGCCAAAATTTGGCTCCAAAATATGGCTCAGGCCTCGAAATTGGGATATTTGGGATTTTTCGAAAACTGCAAAGGAGTTTGTGCAAAATGTGACTCATTGCGGCTTTCAGGACTTGGCATATGTTGGGTATAAAAAGTCGTAATATCAAACTGCGAATACGTGCATAGAGCCAGAATTTGGCTCCAAAATATGGCTCAGGCCTCGAAATTGGGATATTTGGGATTTTTCGAAAACTGCAGGGGAGTTTGTGCAAAATGTGAATCACTGCCGCTTTCAGGACTTGGCATATGTTAGGTATAAAAAGTCATAATTTCAAACTGCGAATACATGCAGAGAGCCAGAATTTGGCTCCAAAATATGACTCAGGCCTCGAAATTGGGAAGTTTGGGATATTTTGAAAACTGCAGGGGAGTTTGGGACAAAGATGACCAAACGCCGCTTTCAGTACTTGGCATATGATGGGTTTAAAAAGTCGTAACTTAAAACTGCGAATACGTGCAGAGAGCCAGAATTTGGCTCCAAAATATGGCTCAGGCTTCGAAATTGGGCTGTTTGGGATATTTTGAAAACTGGAGGGAGGTTTGGGACAAATGTGACCAAACGCCGCTTTCAGTATTTGGCATATGTTGGGTATAAAAAGTCGTAATATCAAACTGCGAATACGTACAGAGAGCCTGAATTTGGCTCCAAAATATGGCTCAGGCCTCGAAATTGGGATATTTGGGATTTTTCGAAAACTGCAGGGGAGTTTGTGCAAAATGTGACTCATTGCCGCTTTCAGGACTTGGCATATGTTGGGTATAAAAAGTCGTAATATCAAACTGCGAATACGTGCATAGAGCCAGAATTTGGCTCCAAAATATGGCTCAGGCCTCGATATTGGGATGTTTGGGATATTTTGAAAACTGGAGGGAGGTTTGGGACAAATGTGACCAAACGCCGCTTTCAGTACTTGGCATATGTTGGGTATAAAAAGTCGTAATATCAAACTGCGAATACGTACAGAGAGCCTGAATTTGGCTCCAAAATATGGCTCAGGCCTCGAAATTGGGATATTTGGGATATTTCGAAAACTGCAGGGGAGTTTGTGCAAAATGTGTCTCACTGCCGCTTTCAGGACTTGGCATATGTTGGGTATAAAAATTCGTAATTTAAAACTGCGAATACATGCAGAGAGCCAGAATTTGGTTGCAAAATATGGCTCAGGCCTCGAAATTTGGATGTTTGGGATATTTTGAAAACTGCAGGGAAGTTTGTGCAAATGTGACTCACTGCCGCTTTCAGTACTTGGCATATGTTGGGTATAAAAAGTCGTAATATCAAACTGCGAATACATGCAGAGAGCCAGAATTTGGTTGCAAAATATAGCTCAGGCCTCGAAATTGGGATATTTGGGATTTTTCGAAAACTGCAAAGGAGTTTGTGCAAAATGTGACTCATTGCGGCTTTCAGGACTTGGCATATGTTGGGTATAAAAAGTCGTAATATCAAACTGCGAATACCTGCATAGAGCCTGAATTTGGCTCCAAAATATGGCTCACACCTCGAAATTGGGATGTTTGGGATATTTTGAAAACTGGAGGGAGGTTTGGGACAAATGTGACCAAACACCGCTTTCAGTACTTAGCATATGTTGGGTATAAAAAGTCGTAACTTCAAACTGCGAATACGTGCAGAGAACCAGAATTTGGCTCCAAAATATGGCTCAGGCCTCGAAATTGGGATATTTGGGATTTTTCGAAAACTGCAAAGGAGTTTGTGCAAAATGTGACTCACTGCCGCTTTCAGTACTTGGCATATGTTGGGAATAAAATTCGTAATATGAAACTGCAAATACGTGCAGAGAGCCAGAATTTGGCTCCAAAATATGGCTCAGACCTCGAAATTGGGATGTTTGGGATATTTTGAAAACTGCAGAGGAGTTTGTGCAAATCTTACTACTTGCCGCTTTCAGGACTTGCCATATGTTGGGTATAAAAAGTCGTAATTTAAAACAGCGAATACGTGCAGAGAGCCAGAATTTGGCTCCAAAATATTGCTCAGCCCTCGAATTTGGGATGTTTGGGATATTTTGAAAACTGCAGGGGAGTTTGTGCAAAATGTGACTCACTGCCGCTTACGGGACTTGGCATATGTTGGGTATAAAAAGTAGTAATATCAAACTGCGAATACGTGCATAGAGACAGAATTTGGCTCCAAAATATGGCTCAGGCCTCGAAATTGGGATGTTTGGGATATTTTGAAAACTGGAGGGAGGTTTGGGGCAAATGTGACCAAACGCCACTTTCAGTACTTGGCATATGTTGGGTATAAAAAGTCGTAACTTAAAACTGCGAATACGTGCAGAGAGCCAGAATTTGGCTCCAAAATATGGCTCAGGCCTCGAAATTGGGATATTTGGGAATTTTCGAAAACTGCAAAGGAGTTTGTGCAAAATGTGACTCATTGCGGCTTTCAGGACTTGGCATATGTTGGGTATAAAAAGTCGTAATATCAAACTGCGAATACCTGCATAGAGCCTGAATTTGGCTCCAAAATATGGCTCAGGCCTCGAAATTGGGATGTTTGGGATATTTTGAAAACTGGAGGGAGGTTTGGGACAAATGTGACCAAACGCCGCTTTCAGTACATAGCATATGTTGGGTATAAAAAGGCGTAACTTCAAACTGCGAATACGTACAGAGAGCCTGAATTTGGCTCCAAAATATGGCTCAGGCCTCGAAATTGGGATATTTGGGATATTTCGAAAACTGCAGGGGAGTTTGTGCAAAATGTGACTCACTGCCACTTTCAGGACTTGGCATATGTTGGGTATAAAAAGTCGTAATATCAAACTGCGAATAGGTGCAGAGAGCCAGAATTTGGCTCCAAAATATGACTCAGGCCTCGAAATTGGGATATTAGGGATATTTTGAAAACTGCACGGAGGTTTGGGACAAATGTGACCAAACGCCGCTTTCAGTATTTGGCATATGTTTGGTATAAAAAGTCGTAATTTCAAACTGCGAATACGTATAGAGAGCCTGAATTTGGCTCCAAAATATGGCTCAGGCCTCGAAATTGGGATATTAGGGATATTTTGAAAAATGCAGGGAGGTTTGAGACAAATGTGACCAAACGCCGCTTTCAGTACTTGGCATATGTTGGGTATAAAAAAGTCGCAATTTCAAACTGCGAATACTTGCAGAGAGCCAGAATTTGGCTCCAAAATATGGCTCAGGCCTCGAAATTGGAATATCTGGGATATTTTGAAAACTGTAGGGGAGTTTGTGCAAAATGTGACTCACTGTCGTTTTCAGTACTTGGCATATGTTGGGTATAAAATTCGTAATATGAAACTGCGAATACGTGCAGAGAGCCAAAATTTGGCTCCAAAATATGGCTCAGGCCTCGAAATTGGGATGTTAGGGATATTTTGAAAACTGCAGAGGAGTTCGAGCAAAATCTTACTAATTGCCGCTTTCGGGACTTGGCATATGTTGGGTATAAAAATTCGTAATTTAAAACAGCGAATACGTGCAGAGAGCCAGAATTTGGCTCCAAAATATTGCTCAGGCCTCGAAATTGGGATGTTTGGGATATTTTGAAAACTGCAGGGGAGTTTGTGCAAAATGTGACTCACTGCCGCGTCCAGTACTTGGCATATGTTGGGTATAAAAGGTAGTAATATCAAACTGCGAATACGTGCATAGAGCCAGAATTTGGCTCCAAAATATGGCTCAGGCTTCGAAATTGTGATGTTTGGGATATTTTGAAAACTGGAGGGAGGTTTGGGAAAAATGTGACCAAACGCCGCTTTCAGTACTTGGCATATGTTGAGTATAAAAAGTTGTAATTTTCAACTGCGAATACGTGCAGAGAGCCAGAATTTGTTTCCAAAATAGGGCTCAGGCCTCGAAATTGGGATATTTGGGATATTTTGAAAACTGCAGGGAGGTTTGGGACAAATGTGACCAAACGCTGCTTTCAGTACTTGGCATATGTTGGGTATAAAAAGTCGTAATTTCAAACTGCGAATACGTACAGAGAGCCTGAATTTGGCTCCAAAATATGGCTCAGGCCTCGAAATTGGGATGTTTGGGTTATTTTGAAAACTGCAGGGGAGTTTGTGCAAAATGTGAATCACTGCCGCTTTCAGGACTTGGCATATGTTAGGTATAAAAAGTCATAATTTCAAACTGCGAATACATGCAGAGAGCCAGAATTTGGCTCCAAAATATGACTCAGGCCTCGAAATTGGGAAGTTTGGGATATTTTGAAAACTGCAGGGGAGTTTGGGACAAATATGACCAAACGCCGCTTTCAGTACTTGGCATATGATGGGTTTAAAAAGTCGTAACTTAAAACTGCGAATACGTGCAGAGAGCCAGAATTTGGCTCCAAAATATGGCTCAGGCTTCGAAATTGGGCTGTTTGGGATATTTTGAAAACTGGAGGGAGGTTTGGGACAAATGTGACCAAACGCCGCTTTCAGTATTTGGCATATGTTGGGTATAAAAAGTCGTAATTTCAAACTGGGAATACGTATAGAGAGCCTGAATTTGGCTCCAAAATATGGCTCAGGCCTCGAAATTGGGATATTAGGGATATTTTGAAAACTGCAGGGAGGTTTGAGACAAATGTGACCAAACGCCGCTTTCAGTAGTTGGCATATGTTGGGTATAAAAAAGATGCAATTTCAAACTGCGAATACGAGCAGAGAGCCAAAATTTGGCTCCAAAATATGGCTCAGGCCTCGAAATTGGGATATTTGGGATTTTTCGAAAACTGCAAAGGAGTTTGTGCAAAATGTGACTCATTGCGGCTTTCAGGACTTGGCATATGTTGGGTATAAAAAGTCGTAATATCAAACTGCGAATACGTGCATAGAGCCAGAATTTGGCTCCAAAATATGGCTCAGGCCTCGAAATTGGGATATTTGGGATTTTTCGAAAACTGCAAGGGAGTTTGTGCAAAATGTGAATCACTGCCGCTTTCAGGACTTGGCATATGTTAGGTATAAAAAGTCATAATTTCAAACTGCGAATACATGCAGAGAGCCAGAATTTGGCTCCAAAATATGACTCAGGCCTCGAAATTGGGAAGTTTGGGATATTTTGAAAACTGCAGGGGAGTTTGGGACAAAGATGACCAAACGCCGCTTTCAGTACTTGGCATATGATGGGTTTAAAAAGTCGTAACTTAAAACTGCGAATACGTGCAGAGAGCCAGAATTTGGCTCCAAAATATGGCTCAGGCTTCGAAATTGAGCTGTTTGGGATATTTTGAAAACTGGAGGGAGGTTTGGGACAAATGTGACCAAACGCCGCTTTCAGTATTTGGCATATGTTGGGTATAAAAAGTCGTAATTTCAAACTGGGAATACGTATAGAGAGCCTGAATTTGGCTCCAAAATATGGCTCAGGCCTCGAAATTGGGATATTAGGGATATTTTGAAAACTGCAGGGAGGTTTGAGACAAATGTGACCAAACGCCGCTTTCAGTAGTTGGCATATGTTGGGTATAAAAAAGATGCAATTTCAAACTGCGAATACGAGCAGAGAGCCAAAATTTGGCTCCAAAATATGGCTCAGGCCTCGAAATTGGGATATTTGGGATTTTTCGAAAACTGCAAAGGAGTTTGTGCAAAATGTGACTCATTGCGGCTTTCAGGACTTGGCATATGTTGGGTATAAAAAGTCCTAATATCAAACTGCGAATACGTGCATAGAGCCAGAATTTGGCTCCAAAATATGGCTCAGGCCTCGAAATTGGGATATTTGGGATTTTTCGAAAACTGCAGGGGAGTTTGTGCAAAATGTGACTCATTGCCGCTTTCAGGACTTGGCATATGTTGGGTATAAAAAGTCGTAATATCAAACTGCGAATACGTGCATAGAGCCAGAATTTGGCTCCAAAATATGGCTCAGGCCTCGAAATTGGGATGTTTGGGATATTTTGAAAACTGGAGGGAGGTTTGGGACAAATGTGACCAAACGCCGCTTTCAGTACTTGGCATATGTTGGGTATAAAAAGTCGTAATATCAAACTGCGAATACGTACAGAGAGCCTGAATTTGGCTCCAAAATATGGCTCAGGCCTCGAAATTGGGATATTTGGGATATTTCGAAAACTGCAGGGGAGTTTGTGCAAAATGTGTCTCACTGCCGCTTTCAGGACTTGGCATATGTTGGGTATAAAAATTCGTAATTTAAAACTGCGAATACATGCAGAGAGCATGAATTTGGTTGCAAAATATGGCTCAGGCCTCGAAATTTGGATGTTTGGGATATTTTGAAAACTGCAGGGAAGTTTGTGCAAATGTGACTCACTGCCGCTTTCAGTACTTGGCATATGTTGGGTATAAAAAGTCGTAATATCAAACTGCGAATACATGCAGAGAGCCAGAATTTGGTTGCAAAATATAGCTCAGGCCTCGAAATTGGGATATTTGGGATTTTTCGAAAACTGCAAAGGAGTTTGTGCAAAATGTGACTCATTGCGGCTTTCAGGACTTGGCATATGTTGGGTATAAAAAGTCGTAATATCAAACTGCAAATACGTGCAGAGAGCCAGAATTTGGCTCCAAAATATGGCTCAGGCCTCGAAATTGGGATGTTTGGGATATTTTGAAAACTGCAGAGGAGTTTGTGCAAATCTTACTACTTGCCGCTTTCAGAACTTGCCATATGTTGGGTATAAAAAGTCGTAATTTAAAACAGCGAATACGTGCAGAGAGCCAGAATTTGGCTCCAAAATATTGCTCAGGCCTCGAATTTGGGATGTTTGGGATATTTTGAAAACTGCAGGGGAGTTTGTGCAAAATGTGACTCACTGCCGCTTACGGGACTTGGCATATGTTGGGTATAAAAAGTAGTAATATCAAACTGCGAATACGTGCATAGAGACAGAATTTGGCTCCAAAATATGGCTCAGGCCTCGAAATTGGGATGTTTGGGATATTTTGAAAACTGGAGGGAGGTTTGGGGCAAATGTGACCAAACGCCACTTTCAGTACTTGGCATATGTTGGGTATAAAAAGTCGTAACTTAAAACTGCGAATACGTGCAGAGAGCCAGAATTTAGCTCCAAAATATGGCTCAGGCCTCAAAATTGGGATATTTGGGATATTTCGAAAACTGCAGGGGAGTTTGTGCAAAATGTGACTCACTGCCGCTTTCAGGACTTGGCATATGTTTGGTATAAAAAGTCGTAATATCAAACTGCGAATACTTGCATAGAGCCAGAATTTGGCTCCAAAATATGACTCAGGCCTCGAAATTGGGATGTTTGGGATATTTTGAAAACTGGAGGGAGGTTTGGGACAAATGTGACCAAACGCCGGTTTCAGTACTTGGCATATGTTGGGTATAAAAAGTCGTAACTTAAAACTGCGAATACGTGCAGAGAGCCAGAATTTGGCTCCAAAATATGGCTCAGGCCTCGAAATTGGGATATTTGGGAATTTTCGAAAACTGCAAAGGAGTTTGTGCAAAATGTGACTCATTGCGGCTTTCAGGACTTGGCATATGTTGGGTATAAAAAGTCGTAATATCAAACTGCGAATACCTGCATAGAGCCTGAATTTGGCTCCAAAATATGGCTCAGGCCTCGAAATTGGGATGTTTGGGATATTTTGAAAACTGGAGGGAGGTTTGGGACAAATGTGACCAAACGCCGCTTTCAGTACATAGCATATGTTGGGTATAAAAAGGCGTAACTTCAAACTGCGAATACGTACAGAGAGCCTGAATTTGGCTCCAAAATGTGGCTCAGGCCTCGAAATTGGGATATTTGGGATATTTCGAAAACTGCAGGGGAGTTTGTGCAAAATGTGACTCATTGCGGCTTTCAGGACTTGGCATATGTTGGGTATAAAAAGTCGTAATATCAAACTGCGAATACCTGCATAGAGCCAGAATTTGGCTCCAAAATATGGCTCAGGCTTCGAAATTGTGATGTTTGGGATATTTTGAAAACTGGAGGGAGGTTTGGGAAAAATGTGACCAAACGCCGCTTTCAGTACTTGGCATATGTTGAGTATAAAAAGTTGTAATTTTCAACTGCGAATACGTGCAGAGAGCCAGAATTTGTTTCCAAAATAGGGCTCAGGCCTCGAAATTGGGATATTTGGGATATTTTGAAAACTGCAGGGAGGTTTGGGACAAATGTGACCAAACGCTGCTTTCAGTACTTGGCATATGTTGGGTATAAAAAGTCGTAATTTCAAACTGCGAATACGTACAGAGAGCCTGAATTTGGCTCCAAAATATGGCTCAGGCCTCGAAATTGGGATGTTTGGGTTATTTTGAAAACTGCAGGGGAGTTTGTGCAAAATGTGAATCACTGCCGCTTTCAGGACTTGGCATATGTTAGGTATAAAAAGTCATAATTTCAAACTGCGAATACATGCAGAGAGCCAGAATTTGGCTCCAAAATATGACTCAGGCCTCGAAATTGGGAAGTTTGGGATATTTTGAAAACTGCAGGGGAGTTTGGGACAAATATGACCAAACGCCGCTTTCAGTACTTGGCATATGATGGGTTTAAAAAGTCGTAACTTAAAACTGCGAATACGTGCAGAGAGCCAGAATTTGGCTCCAAAATATGGCTCAGGCTTCGAAATTGGGCTGTTTGGGATATTTTGAAAACTGGAGGGAGGTTTGGGACAAATGTGACCAAACGCCGCTTTCAGTATTTGGCATATGTTGGGTATAAAAAGTCGTAATTTCAAACTGGGAATACGTATAGAGAGCCTGAATTTGGCTCCAAAATATGGCTCAGGCCTCGAAATTGGGATATTAGGGATATTTTGAAAACTGCAGGGAGGTTTGAGACAAATGTGACCAAACGCCGCTTTCAGTAGTTGGCATATGTTGGGTATAAAAAAGATGCAATTTCAAACTGCGAATACGAGCAGAGAGCCAAAATTTGGCTCCAAAATATGGCTCAGGCCTCGAAATTGGGATATTTGGGATTTTTCGAAAACTGCAAAGGAGTTTGTGCAAAATGTGACTCATTGCGGCTTTCAGGACTTGGCATATGTTGGGTATAAAAAGTCGTAATATCAAACTGCGAATACGTGCATAGAGCCAGAATTTGGCTCCAAAATATGGCTCAGGCCTCGAAATTGGGATATTTGGGATTTTTCGAAAACTGCAAGGGAGTTTGTGCAAAATGTGAATCACTGCCGCTTTCAGGACTTGGCATATGTTAGGTATAAAAAGTCATAATTTCAAACTGCGAATACATGCAGAGAGCCAGAATTTGGCTCCAAAATATGACTCAGGCCTCGAAATTGGGAAGTTTGGGATATTTTGAAAACTGCAGGGGAGTTTGGGACAAAGATGACCAAACGCCGCTTTCAGTACTTGGCATATGATGGGTTTAAAAAGTCGTAACTTAAAACTGCGAATACGTGCAGAGAGCCAGAATTTGGCTCCAAAATATGGCTCAGGCTTCGAAATTGAGCTGTTTGGGATATTTTGAAAACTGGAGGGAGGTTTGGGACAAATGTGACCAAACGCCGCTTTCAGTATTTGGCATATGTTGGGTATAAAAAGTCGTAATTTCAAACTGGGAATACGTATAGAGAGCCTGAATTTGGCTCCAAAATATGGCTCAGGCCTCGAAATTGGGATATTAGGGATATTTTGAAAACTGCAGGGAGGTTTGAGACAAATGTGACCAAACGCCGCTTTCAGTAGTTGGCATATGTTGGGTATAAAAAAGATGCAATTTCAAACTGCGAATACGAGCAGAGAGCCAAAATTTGGCTCCAAAATATGGCTCAGGCCTCGAAATTGGGATATTTGGGATTTTTCGAAAACTGCAAAGGAGTTTGTGCAAAATGTGACTCATTGCGGCTTTCAGGACTTGGCATATGTTGGGTATAAAAAGTCCTAATATCAAACTGCGAATACGTGCATAGAGCCAGAATTTGGCTCCAAAATATGGCTCAGGCCTCGAAATTGGGATATTTGGGATTTTTCGAAAACTGCAGGGGAGTTTGTGCAAAATGTGACTCATTGCCGCTTTCAGGACTTGGCATATGTTGGGTATAAAAAGTCGTAATATCAAACTGCGAATACGTGCATAGAGCCAGAATTTGGCTCCAAAATATGGCTCAGGCCTCGAAATTGGGATGTTTGGGATATTTTGAAAACTGGAGGGAGGTTTGGGACAAATGTGACCAAACGCCGCTTTCAGTACTTGGCATATGTTGGGTATAAAAAGTCGTAATATCAAACTGCGAATACGTACAGAGAGCCTGAATTTGGCTCCAAAATATGGCTCAGGCCTCGAAATTGGGATATTTGGGATATTTCGAAAACTGCAGGGGAGTTTGTGCAAAATGTGTCTCACTGCCGCTTTCAGGACTTGGCATATGTTGGGTATAAAAATTCGTAATTTAAAACTGCGAATACATGCAGAGAGCATGAATTTGGTTGCAAAATATGGCTCAGGCCTCGAAATTTGGATGTTTGGGATATTTTGAAAACTGCAGGGAAGTTTGTGCAAATGTGACTCACTGCCGCTTTCAGTACTTGGCATATGTTGGGTATAAAAAGTCGTAATATCAAACTGCGAATACATGCAGAGAGCCAGAATTTGGTTGCAAAATATAGCTCAGGCCTCGAAATTGGGATATTTGGGATTTTTCGAAAACTGCAAAGGAGTTTGTGCAAAATGTGACTCATTGCGGCTTTCAGGACTTGGCATATGTTGGGTATAAAAAGTCGTAATATCAAACTGCAAATACGTGCAGAGAGCCAGAATTTGGCTCCAAAATATGGCTCAGGCCTCGAAATTGGGATGTTTGGGATATTTTGAAAACTGCAGAGGAGTTTGTGCAAATCTTACTACTTGCCGCTTTCAGAACTTGCCATATGTTGGGTATAAAAAGTCGTAATTTAAAACAGCGAATACGTGCAGAGAGCCAGAATTTGGCTCCAAAATATTGCTCAGGCCTCGAATTTGGGATGTTTGGGATATTTTGAAAACTGCAGGGGAGTTTGTGCAAAATGTGACTCACTGCCGCTTACGGGACTTGGCATATGTTGGGTATAAAAAGTAGTAATATCAAACTGCGAATACGTGCATAGAGACAGAATTTGGCTCCAAAATATGGCTCAGGCCTCGAAATTGGGATGTTTGGGATATTTTGAAAACTGGAGGGAGGTTTGGGGCAAATGTGACCAAACGCCACTTTCAGTACTTGGCATATGTTGGGTATAAAAAGTCGTAACTTAAAACTGCGAATACGTGCAGAGAGCCAGAATTTAGCTCCAAAATATGGCTCAGGCCTCAAAATTGGGATATTTGGGATATTTCGAAAACTGCAGGGGAGTTTGTGCAAAATGTGACTCACTGCCGCTTTCAGGACTTGGCATATGTTTGGTATAAAAAGTCGTAATATCAAACTGCGAATACTTGCATAGAGCCAGAATTTGGCTCCAAAATATGACTCAGGCCTCGAAATTGGGATGTTTGGGATATTTTGAAAACTGGAGGGAGGTTTGGGACAAATGTGACCAAACGCCGGTTTCAGTACTTGGCATATGTTGGGTATAAAAAGTCGTAACTTAAAACTGCGAATACGTGCAGAGAGCCAGAATTTGGCTCCAAAATATGGCTCAGGCCTCGAAATTGGGATATTTGGGAATTTTCGAAAACTGCAAAGGAGTTTGTGCAAAATGTGACTCATTGCGGCTTTCAGGACTTGGCATATGTTGGGTATAAAAAGTCGTAATATCAAACTGCGAATACCTGCATAGAGCCTGAATTTGGCTCCAAAATATGGCTCAGGCCTCGAAATTGGGATGTTTGGGATATTTTGAAAACTGGAGGGAGGTTTGGGACAAATGTGACCAAACGCCGCTTTCAGTACATAGCATATGTTGGGTATAAAAAGGCGTAACTTCAAACTGCGAATACGTACAGAGAGCCTGAATTTGGCTCCAAAATGTGGCTCAGGCCTCGAAATTGGGATATTTGGGATATTTCGAAAACTGCAGGGGAGTTTGTGCAAAATGTGACTCACTGCCACTTTCAGGACTTGGCATATGTTGGGTATAAAAAGTCGTAATATCAAACTGCGAATACATGTAGAGAGCCAGAATTTGGCTCCAAAATATGGCTCAGGCCTCGAAATTGGGATGTTTGTGATATTTTGAAAACTGGAGGGAGATTTGGGACAAATGTGACCAAATGCCGCTTTCAGCACTTGGCATATATTGGGTATAAAAAAGTCGCAATTTCAAACTGCAAATACGTGCAGAGAGCCAGAATTTGGCTCCAAAATATGGCTCAGGCCTCGAAATTGGGATGTTTGGGATATTTTGAAAACTGCAGGGGAGTTTGGGACAAATATGACCAAAGGCCCTTTCAGTACTTGGCATATGTTGGATATAAAAAGTCGAAATTTCAAACTGCGAATAGGTGCAGAGAGCCAGAATTTGGCTCCAAAATATGGCTCAGGCCTCGAAATTGGGATATTAGGGATATTTTGAAAAATGCAGGGAGGTTTGAGACAAATGTGACCAAACGCCGCTTTCAGTACTTGGCATATGTTGGGTATAAAAAAGTCGCAATTTCAAACTGCGAATACTTGCAGAGAGCCAGAATTTGGCTCCAAAATATGGCTCAGGCCTCGAAATTGGAATATTTGGGATATTTTGAAAACTGTAGGGGAGTTTGTGCAAAATGTGACTCACTGCCGTTTTCAGTACTTGGCATATGTTGGGTATAAAATTCGTAATATGAAACTGCGAATACGTGCAGAGAGCCAAAATTTGGCTCCAAAATATGGCTCAGGCCTCGAAATTGGGATGTTAGGGATATTTTGAAAACTGCAGAGGAGTTCGAGCAAAATCTTACTAATTGCCGCTTTCGGGACTTGGCATATGTTGGGTATAAAAATTCGTAATTTAAAACAGCGAATACGTGCAGAGAGCCAGAATTTGGCTCCAAAATATTGCTCAGGCCTCGAAATTGGGATGTTTGGGATATTTTGAAAACTGCAGGGGAGTTTGTGCAAAATGTGACTCACTGCCGCGTCCAGTACTTGGCATATTTTGGGTATAAAAGGTAGTAATATCAAACTGCGAATACGTGCATAGAGCCAGAATTTGGCTCCAAAATATGGCTCAGGCTTCGAAATTGGGATGTTTGGGATATTTTGAAAACTGGAGGGAGGTTTGGGACAAATGTGACCAAACGCCGCTTTCAGTACATTGCATATGTTGGGTATAAAAAGGCGTAACTTCAAACTGCGAATACGTACAGAGAGCCTGAATTTGGCTCCAAAATATGGCTCAGGCCTCGAAATTGGGATATTTGGGATATTTCGAAAACTGCAGGGGAGTTTGTGCAAAATGTGACTCACTGCCACTTTCAGGACTTGGCATATGTTGGGTATAAAAAGTCGTAATATCAAACTGCGAATACATGTAGAGAGCCAGAATTTGGCTCCAAAATATGGCTCAGGCCTCGAAATTGGGATGTTTGTGATATTTTGAAAACTGGAGGGAGATTTGGGACAAATGTGACCAAATGCCGCTTTCAGCACTTGGCATATATTGGGTATAAAAAAGTCGCAATTTCAAACTGCAAATACGTGCAGAGAGCCAGAATTTGGCTCCAAAATATGGCTCAGGCCTCGAAATTGGGATGTTTGGGATATTTTGAAAACTGCAGGGGAGTTTGGGACAAATATGACCAAAGGCCCTTTCAGTACTTGGCATATGTTGGATATAAAAAGTCGAAATTTCAAACTGCGAATAGGTGCAGAGAGCCAGAATTTGGCTCCAAAATATGACTCAGGCCTCGAAATTGGGATATTAGGGATATTTTGAAAACTGCACGGAGGTTTGGGACAAATGTGACCAAACGCCGCTTTCAGTATTTGGCATATGTTGGGTATAAAAAGTCGTAATTTCAAACTGCGAATACGTATAGAGAGCCTGAATTTGGCTCCAAAATATGGCTCAGGCCTCGAAATTGGGATATTAGGGATATTTTGAAAAATGCAGGGAGGTTTGAGACAAATGTGACCAAACGCCGCTTTCAGTACTTGGCATATGTTGGGTATAAAAAAGTCGCAATTTCAAACTGCGAATACTTGCAGAGAGCCAGAATTTGGCTCCAAAATATGGCTCAGGCCTCGAAATTGGAATATTTGGGATATTTTGAAAACTGTAGGGGAGTTTGTGCAAAATGTGACTCACTGCCGTTTTCAGTACTTGGCATATGTTGGGTATAAAATTCGTAATATGAAACTGCGAATACGTGCAGAGAGCCAAAATTTGGCTCCAAAATATGGCTCAGGCCTCGAAATTGGGATGTTAGGGATATTTTGAAAACTGCAGAGGAGTTCGAGCAAAATCTTACTAATTGCCGCTTTCGGGACTTGGCATATGTTGGGTATAAAAATTCGTAATTTAAAACAGCGAATACGTGCAGAGAGCCAGAATTTGGCTCCAAAATATTGCTCAGGCCTCGAAATTGGGATGTTTGGGATATTTTGAAAACTGCAGGGGAGTTTGTGCAAAATGTGACTCACTGCCGCGTCCAGTACTTGGCATATGTTGGGTATAAAAGGTAGTAATATCAAACTGCGAATACGTGCATAGAGCCAGAATTTGGCTCCAAAATATTGCTCAGGCTTCGAAATTGGGATGTTTGGGATATTTTGAAAACTGAAGGGAGGTTTGGGAAAAATGTGACCAAACGACGCTTTCAGTACTTTGCATATGTTGAGTATAAAAAGTTGTAATTTTCAACTGCGAATACATGCAGAGAGCCAGAATTTGTTTCCAAAATATGGCTCAGGCCTCGAAATTTGGATATTTGGGATATTTTGAAAACTGCAGGGAGGTTTGGGACAAATGTGACCAAACGCCGCTTTCAGTACTTGGCATATGTTTGGTATAAAAAGTCGTAACTTAAAACTGCGAATACGTGCAGAGAACCAGAATTTGGCTCCAAAATATGGCTCAGGCCTCGAAATTGGGATATTTGGGATTTTTCGAAAACTGCAAAGGAGTTTGTGCAAAATGTGACTCACTGCCGCTTTCAGTACTTGGCATATGTTGGGTATAAAATTCGTAATATGAAACTGCAAATACGTGCAGAGAGCCAGAATTTGGCTCCAAAATATGGCTCAGGCCTCGAAATTGGGATGTTTGGGATATTTTGAAAACTGCAGAGGAGTTTGTGCAAATCTTACTACTTGCCGCTTTCAGGACTTGCCATATGTTGGGTACAAAAAGTCGTAATTTAAAACAGCGAATACGTGCAGAGAGCCAGAATTTGGCTCCAAAATATTGCTCAGGCCTCGAATTTGGGATGTTTGGGATATTTTGAAAACTGCAGGGGAGTTTGTGCAAAATGTGACTCACTGCCGCTTACGGGACTTGGCATATGTTGGGTATAAAAAGTAGTAATATCAAACTGCGAATACGTGCATAGAGACAGAATTTGGCTCCAAAATATGGCTCAGGCCTCGAAATTGGGATGTTTGGGATATTTTGAAAACTGGAGGGAGGTTTGGGGCAAATGTGACCAAACGCCACTTTCAGTACTTGGCATATGTTGGGTATAAAAAGTCGTAACTTAAAACTGCGAATACGTGCAGAGAGCCAGAATTTAGCTCCAAAATATGGCTCAGGCCTCAAAATTGGGATATTTGGGATATTTCGAAAACTGCAGGGGAGTTTGTGCAAAATGTGACTCACTGCCGCTTTCAGGACTTGGCATATGTTTGGTATAAAAAGTCGTAATCTCAAACTGCGAATACCTGCATAGAGCCTGAATTTGGCTCCAAAATATGGCTCAGGCCTCGAAATTGGGATGTTTGGGATATTTTGAAAACTGGAGGGAGGTTTGGGACAAATGTGACCAAACGCCGCTTTCAGTACATAGCATATGTTGGGTATAAAAAGTCGTAACTTCAAACTGCGAATACGTACAGAGAGCCTGAATTTGGCTCCAAAATATGGCTCAGGCCTCGAAATTGGGATATTTGGGATATTTCGAAAACTGCAGGGGAGTTTGTGCAAAATGTGACTCACTGCAACTTTCAGGACTTGGCATATGTTGGGTATAAAAAGTCGTAATATCAAACTGCGAATACATGTAGAGAGCCAGAATTTGGCTCCAAAATATGGCTCAGGCCTCGAAATTGGGATGTTTGTGATATTTTGAAAACTGGAGGGAGATTTGGGACAAATGTGACCAAATGCCGCTTTCAGCACTTGGCATATATTGGGTATAAAAAAGTCGCAATTTCAAACTGCAAATACGTGCAGAGAGCCAGAATTTGGCTCCAAAATATGGCTCAGGCCTCGAAATTGGGATGTTTGGGATATTTTGAAAACTGCAGGGGAGTTTGGGACAAATATGACCAAAGGCCCTTTCAGTACTTGGCATATGTTGGATATAAAAAGTCGAAATTTCAAACTGCGAATACGTGCAGAGAGCCAGAATTTGGCTCCAAAATATGACTCAGGCCTCGAAATTGGGATATTAGGGATATTTTGAAAACTGCACGGAGGTTTGGGACAAATGTGACCAAACGCCGCTTTCAGTATTTGGCATATGTTGGGTATAAAAAGTCGTAATTTCAAACTGCGAATACGTATAGAGAGCCTGAATTTGGCTCCAAAATATGGCTCAGGCCTCGAAATTGGGATATTGGAGATATTTTGAAAAATGCAGGGAGGTTTGAGACAAATGTGACCAAACGCCGCTTTCAGTACTTGGCATATGTTGGGTATAAAAAAGTCGCAATTTCAAGCTGCGAATACTTGCAGAGAGCCAGAATTTGGCTCCAAAATATGGCTCAGGCCTCGAAATTGGAATATTTAGGATATTTTGAAAACTGTAGGGGAGTTTGTGCAAAATGTGACTCACTGCCGTTTTCAGTACTTGGCATATGTTGGGTATAAAATTCGTAATATGAAACTGCGAATACGTGCAGAGAGCCAAAATTTGGCTCCAAAATATGGCTCAGGCCTCGAAATTGGGATGTTAGGGATATTTTGAAAACTGCAGAGGAGTTCGAGCAAAATCTTACTAATTGCCGCTTTCGGGACTTGGCATATGTTGGGTATAAAAATTCGTAATTTAAAACAGCGAATACGTGCAGAGAGCCAGAATTTGGCTCCAAAATATTGCTCAGGCCTCGAAATTGGGATGTTTGGGATATTATGAAAACTGCAGGGGAGTTTGTGCAAAATGTGACTCACTGCCGCGTCCAGTACTTGGCATATGTTGGGTATAAAAGGTAGTAATATCAAACTGCGAATACGTGCATAGAGCCAGAATTTGGCTCCAAAATATGGCTCAGGCTTCGAAATTGGGATGTTTGGGATATTTTGAAAACTGGAGGGAGGTTTGGGAAAAATGTGACCAAACGCCGCTTTCAGTACTTGGCATATGTTGAGTATAAAAAGTTGTAATTTTCAACTGCGAATACGTGCAGAGAGCCAGAATTTGTTTCCAAAACATGGCTCAGGCCTCGAAATTGGGATATTTGGGATATTTTGAAAACTGCAGGGAGGTTTGGGACAAATGTGACCAAACGCTGCTTTCAGTACTTGGCATATGTTGGGTATAAAAAGTCGTAATTTCAAACTGCGAATACGTACAGAGAGCCTGAATTTGGCTCCAAAATATGGCTCAGGCCTCGAAATTGGGATGTTTGGGATATTTTGAAAACTGCAGGGGAGTTTGTGCAAAATGTGAATCACTGCCGCTTTCAGGACTTGGCATATGTTAGGTATAAAAAGTCATAATTTCAAACTGCGAATACATGCAGAGAGCCAGAATTTGGCTCCAAAATATGACTCAGGCCTCGAAATTGGGAAGTTTGGGATATTTTGAAAACTGCAGGGGAGTTTGGGACGAATATGACCAAACGCCGCTTTCAGTACTTGGCATATGATGGGTTTAAAAAGTCGTAACTTAAAACTGCGAATACGTGCAGAGAGCCAGAATTTGGCTCCAAAATATGGCTCAGGCTTCGAAATTGGGCTGTTTGGGATATTTTGAAAACTGGAGGGAGGTTTGGGACAAATGTGACCAAACGCCGCTTTCAGTATTTGGCATATGTTGGGTATAAAAAGTCGTAATTTCAAACTGGGAATACGTATAGAGAGCCTGAATTTGGCTCCAAAATATGGCTCAGGCCTCGAAATTGGGATATTAGGGATATTTTGAAAACTGCAGGGAGGTTTGAGACAAATGTGACCAAACGCCGCTTTCAGTAGTTGGCATATGTTGGGTATAAAAAAGATGCAATTTCAAACTGCGAATACGAGCAGAGAGCCAAAATTTGGCTCCAAAATATGGCTCAGGCCTCGAAATTGGGATATTTGGGATTTTTCGAAAACTGCAAAGGAGTTTGTGCAAAATGTGACTCATTGCGGCTTTCAGGACTTGGCATATGTTGGGTATAAAAAGTAGTAATATCAAACTGCGAATACGTGCATAGAGCCAGAATTTGGCTCCAAAATATGGCTCAGGCCTCGAAATTGGGATATTTGGGATTTTTCGAAAACTGCAGGGGAGTTTGTGCAAAATGTGACTCATTGCCGCTTTCAGGACTTGGCATATGTTGGGTATAAAAAGTCGTAATATCAAACTGCGAATACGTGCATAGAGCCAGAATTTGGCTCCAAAATATGGCTCAGGCCTCGAAATTGGGATGTTTGGGATATTTTGAAAACTGGAGGGAGGTTTGGGACAAATGTGACCAAACGCCGCTTTCAGTACTTGGCATATGTTGGGTATAAAAAGTCGTAATATCAAACTGCGAATACGTACAGAGAGCCTGAATTTGGCTCCAAAATATGGCTCAGGCCTCGAAATTGGGATATTTGGGATATTTCGAAAACTGCAGGGGAGTTTGTGCAAAATGTGTCTCACTGCCGCTTTCAGGACTTGGCATATGTTGGGTATAAAAATTCGTAATTTAAAACTGCGAATACATGCAGAGAGCCAGAATTTGGTTGCAAAATATGGCTCAGGCCTCGAAATTTGGATGTTTGGGATATTTTGAAAACTGCAGGGAAGTTTGTGCAAATGTAACTCACTGCCGCTTTCAGTACTTGGCATATGTTGGGTATAAAAAGTCGTAATATCAAACTGCGAATACATGCAGAGAGCCAGAATTTGGTTGCAAAATATAGCTCAGGCCTCGAAATTGGGATATTTGGGATTTTTCGAAAACTGCAAAGGAGTTTGTGCAAAATGTGACTCATTGCGGCTTTCAGGACTTGGCATATGTTGGGTATAAAAAGTCGTAATATCAAACTGCGAATACCTGCATAGAGCCTGAATTTCGCTCCAAAATATGGTTTCACACCTCGAAATTGGGATGTTTGGGATATTTTGAAAACTGGAGGGAGGTTTGGGACAAATGTGACCAAACACCGCTTTCAGTACTTAGCATATGTTGGGTATAAAAAGTCGTAACTTCAAACTGCGAATACGTACAGAGAGCCTGAATTTGGCTCCAAAATATGGCTCAGGCCTCGAAATTGGGATATTTGGGATATTTCGAAAACTGAAGGGGAGTTTGTGCAAAATGTGACTCACTGCCGCTTCCAGGACTTGGCATATGTTGGGTATAAGAAGTCGTAATATCAAACTGCGAATACATGTAGAGAGCCAGAATTTAGCTCCAAAATATGGCTCAGGCCTCGAAATTGGGATGTTTGTGATATTTTGAAAACTGGAGGGAGGTTTGGGACAAATGTGACCAAACGCCGCTTTCAGTACTTGGCATATGTTGGGTATAAAAAGTCGTAACTTAAAACTGCGAATACGTGCAGAGAGCCAGAATTTGGCTCCAAAATATGGCTCAGGCATCAAAATTGGGATATTTGGGATATTTCGAAAACTGCATGGGAGTTTGTGGAAAATGTGACTCACTGCCGCTTACGGCACATGGCATATGTTGGGTATAAAAAGTCGTAATATCAAACTGCGAATACGTGAATAGAGACAGAATTTGGCTCCAAAATATGGCTCAGGCCTCGAAATTGGGATGTTTGGGATATTTTGAAAACTTTAGGGAGGTTTGGGACAAATGTGACCAAACGCCGCTTTCAGTACTTGGCATATGTTGGGTATAAAAAGTCGTAACTTAAAACTGCGAATACGTGCAGAGAGCCAGAATTTGGCTCCAAAATATAGCTCAGGCCTCGAAATTGGGATATTTGGGATTTTTCGAAAACTGCAAAGGAGTTTGTGCAAAATGTGACTCATTGCGGCTTTCAGGACTTGGCATATGTTGGGTATAAAAAGTCGTAATATCAAACTGCGAATACGTGCATAGAGCCAGAATTCGGCTCCAAAATATGGCTCAGGCCTCGAAATTGGGATGTTTGGGATATTTTAAAAACTGGAGGGAGGTTTGGGACAAATGTGACCAAACGCCGCTTTCAGTACTTGGAATATGTTGGGTATAAAAAGTCGTAATTTCAAACTGTGAATACGTATAGAGAGCCTGAATTTGGCTCCAAAATATGGCTTAGGCCTCGAAATTGGGATATTCTGCATATTTTGAAAACTGCAGGGAGGTTTGTGACAAATGTGACCAAACACCACTTTCAGTAGTTGGCATATATTGGGTATAAAAAAGTCGCAATTTCAAACTGCGAATACGTGCATAGAGCCAGAATTTGGCTCCAAAATATGGCTCAGGCCTCGAAATTGAAATATTTGGGATATTTCGATAACTGCTTGGGAGTTTGTGCAAAATTTGACTCACTGCCGCTTTCAGGACTTGACATATGTTTGGTATAAAAAGTCGTAATATCTAATATCAAACTGCGAATACGTGCATAGAGCCAGAATTTGGCTCCCAAATATGGCTCAGGCCTCGAAATTGGGATGTTTGGGATATTTTGAAAACTGGAGGGAGGTTTGGGACAAATATGACCAAACGCCGCTTTCAGTACTTGGCATATGTTGGGTATAAAAAGTCGTAACTTAAAACGGCGAATACGTAGAGAGAGCCTGAATTTGGCTCCAAAATATGGCTCAGGCCTCGAAATTGGGATATTTGGGATATTTTGAAAACTGCAGGGGAGTTTGTGCAAAATGTGACTCATTGCCGCTTTCAGGACTTGGCATATGTTGGGTATAAAAAGTCGTAATTTAAAACTGCGAATACGTGCAGAGAGCCAAATTTGGCTCCAAAATATGCCTCAGGCCTCGAAATTGGGATGTTTGCGATATTTTGAAAACTGCAGGGGAGTTTGTGCAAAATGTGACCAAACGCCGCTTTCAGTACTTAGCATATGTTGGGTCTAAAATGTCGTAATATCAAACTGCGAATACATGCAGAGAGAGAGAATTTGGCTCCAAAATATGGCTCAGGCCTTGATATTGGGATGTTTGGAATATTTTGAAAACTGCAAGGGAGTTTGTGCAAAATGTGACAAAACGCCGCTTTCAGTACTTCGCATATGTTGGGTAAAAAAAAGTCGTAATTTTAAACTGCGAATACGTGCAGAGAGCCAGAACTTGGCACCAAAATATGGCTCAGGCCTCAAAATTGGGATGTTTGGGATATTTTGAAAACTGCAGGGGTGATTGGGACAAATGTGACCAAACGCTGCTTTCAGTACTTGGCATATGTTGGGTATAAAAAGTCGTAATATCAATCTGCGAATACGTGCAGAGAGCCAGAATTTGGCTCCAAAATATGGCTCAGGCCTCGATATTTGGATGTTTGTGATATTTAGAAAACTACAGGGGAGTTTGTGCAAAATGTGACCAAACGCCGCTTTCAGTACTCCGCATATGTTGGGTATAAAAAAGTCGTAATTTCAAATTGCAAATATGTGCAGATAGCAAGAATTTGGCTGCAAAATATGGCTCAGGCCTCGAAATAGGGATATTTGGGATATTTTGAAAACTGCAAGGGACTTTGGGACAATTATGAGCAAACGCCGCTTTCAGGACTTGGCATATGTTGGGTATAAAAATTCGTAATTTAAAACTGCGAATACATGCAGAGAGCCAGAATTTGGCTCCAAAATATTGCTCAGGCCTCGAAATTGGGATGTTTGGGATATTTTGAAAACTGCAGGAGAGTTTGTGCAAAATGTGACTCACTGCCGCTTTCAGTACTTGGCATATGTTGGGTATAAAAAGTCGTAATATCAAACTGCGAATACTTGCATAGAGACAGAATTTGGCTCCAAAATATGACTCAGGCCTCGAAATTGGGATGTTTGGGATATTTTGAAAACTGGAGGGAGGTTTGGGACAAATGTGACCAAACGCCGCTTTCAGTACTTGGCATATGTTGGGTATAAAAAGTTGTAACTTAAACTTGCGAATAAGTGCAGAGAGCCAGAATTTGGCTCCAAAATATGGCTCAGGCCTCGAAATTGGGATATTTGGGATTTTTCGAAAACTGCATAGGAGTTTGTGCAAAATGTGACTCATTGCAGCTTTCAGGACTTGGCATATGTTGGGTATAAAAAGTCGTAATATCAAACTGCGAATACGTGCATAGAGCCAGAATTTGGCTCCAAAATATGGCTCAGGCCTCGAAATTGGGATGTTTGGGATATTTTGAAAACTGGAGGGAGGTTTGGGACAAATGTGACCAAACGCCGCTTTCAGTACTTGGCATATGTTGGGTATAAAAAGTCGTAACTTAAAACTGCGAATACGTGCAGAGAGCCAGAATTTGGCTCCAAAATATGGCTCAGGCCTCAAAATTGGGATATTTGGGATATTTCGAAAACTGCAGGGGAGTTTGTGCAAAATGTGACTCACTGCCGATATCAGGACTTGGCATATGTTTGGTATAAAAAGTCGTAATATCAAACTGCGAATGCTTGCATTGAGCCAGAATTTGGCTCCAAAATATGACTCAGGCCTCGAAATTGGGATGTTTGGGATATTTTGAAAACTGGAGGGAGGTTTGGGACAAATGTGACCAAACGCCGCTTTTAGTACTTGGCATATGTTGGGTATAAAAATTCGTAACTTAAAACTGCGAATAAGTGCAGAGAGCCAGAATTTGACTCCAAAATATGGCTCAGGCCTCGAAATTGGGATATTTGGGATTTTTCGAAAACTGCAAAGGAGTTTGTGCAAAATGTGACTCATTGCGGCTTTCAGGACTTGGCATATGTTGGGTATAAAAAGTCGTAATATCAAACTGCGATAACGTGCATAGAGCCAGAATTTGGCTCCAAAATATGGCTCAGGCCTCGAAATTGGGATGTTTTGGATATTTTGAAAACTGGAGGGAGGTTTGGGACAAATGTGACCAAACGCCGCTTTCAGTACTTAGCATATGTTGGGTATAAAAAGTCGTAACTTCAAACTGCGAATACGAACAGAGAGCCTGAATTTGGCTCCAAAATATGGCTCAGGCCTCGAAATTGGGATATTTGAGATATTTCGAAAACTGCAGGGGAGTTTGTGCAAAATGTGACTCACTGCCGCTTTCAGGACTTGGCATATGTTGGGTATAAAAAGTCGTAATATCAAACTGCGAATACATGTAGAGAGCCAGAATTTGGCTCCAAAATATGGCTCAGGCCTCGAAATTGGGATGTTTGTGATATTTTGAATACTGGAGGGAGATTTGGGACAAATGTGACCAAACGCCGCTTACAGCACTTGGCATATATTGGGTATAAAAAAGTCGCAATTTCATACTGCGAATACTTGCAGAGAGCCAGAATTTGGCTCCAAAATATGGCTCAGGCCTCGAAATTAGGATATTTGGTTTATTTTGAAAACTGTAGGGGAGTTTGTGCAAAATGTGACTCACTGCCGTTTTCAGTACTTGGCATATGTTGGGTATAAAATTCGCAATATGAAACTGCGAATACGTGCAGAGAGCCAAAATTTGGCTCCAAAATATGGCTCAGGCCTCGAAATTGGGATGCTAGGGATATTTTGAAAACTGCAGAGGAGTTTGTGCAAAATCTTACTAATTGCTGCTTTCAGGACTTGGCATATGTTGGGTATAAAATTCGTAATATGAAACTGCGAATACGTACAGAGAGCCAGAATTTGGCTCCAAAATACTGCTCAGGCCTCGAAATTGGGATGTTTGGGATATTTTGAAAACTGCAGGGGAGTTTGTGCAAAATGTGACTCACTGCCGTGTCCAGTACTTGGCATATGTTGGGTATAAAAGGTAGTAATATCAAACTGCGAATACGTGCATAGAGCCAGAATTTGGCTCCAAAATATGGCTCAGGCCTCGAAATTGGGATGTTTGGGATATTTTGAAAACTGGAGGGAGGTTTGGGACAAATGTGACCAAACGCCGCTTTCAGTACTTGGCATATGTTGGGTATAAAAAGTCGTAATATCAAACTGCGAATACGTACAGAGAGCCTGAATTTGGCTCCAAAATATGGCTCAGGCCTCGAAATTGGGATATTTGGGATATTTCGAAAACTGCAGGGGAGTTTGTGCAAAATGTGTCTCACTGCCGCTTTCAGGACTTGGCATATGTTGGGTATAAAAATTCGTAATTTAAAACTGCGAATACATGCAGAGAGCCAGAATTTGGTTGCAAAATATGGCTCAGGCCTCGAAATTTGGATGTTTGGGATATTTTGAAAACTGCAGGGAAGTTTGTGCAAATGTAACTCACTGCCGCTTTCAGTACTTGGCATATGTTGGGTATAAAAAGTCGTAATATCAAACTGCGAATACATGCAGAGAGCCAGAATTTGGTTGCAAAATATAGCTCAGGCCTCGAAATTGGGATATTTGGGATTTTTCGAAAACTGCAAAGGAGTTTGTGCAAAATGTGACTCATTGCGGCTTTCAGGACTTGGCATATGTTGGGTATAAAAAGTCGTAATATCAAACTGCGAATACCTGCATAGAGCCTGAATTTCGCTCCAAAATATGGTTTCACACCTCGAAATTGGGATGTTTGGGATATTTTGAAAACTGGAGGGAGGTTTGGGACAAATGTGACCAAACGCCGCTTTCAGTACTTGGCATATGTTGGGTATAAAAAGTCGTAACTTAAAACTGCGAATACGTGCAGAGAGCCAGAATTTGGCTCCAAAATATGGCTCAGGCATCAAAATTGGGATATTTGGGATATTTCGAAAACTGCATGGGAGTTTGTGGAAAATGTGACTCACTGCCGCTTACGGCACATGGCATATGTTGGGTATAAAAAGTCGTAATATCAAACTGCGAATACGTGAATAGAGACAGAATTTGGCTCCAAAATATGGCTCAGGCCTCGAAATTGGGATGTTTGGGATATTTTGAAAACTTTAGGGAGGTTTGGGACAAATGTGACCAAACGCCGCTTTCAGTACTTGGCATATGTTGGGTATAAAAAGTCGTAACTTAAAACTGCGAATACGTGCAGAGAGCCAGAATTTGGCTCCAAAATATAGCTCAGGCCTCGAAATTGGGATATTTGGGATTTTTCGAAAACTGCAAAGGAGTTTGTGCAAAATGTGACTCATTGCGGCTTTCAGGACTTGGCATATGTTGGGTATAAAAAGTCGTAATATCAAACTGCGAATACGTGCATAGAGCCAGAATTCGGCTCCAAAATATGGCTCAGGCCTCGAAATTGGGATGTTTGGGATATTTTAAAAACTGGAGGGAGGTTTGGGACAAATGTGACCAAACGCCGCTTTCAGTACTTGGAATATGTTGGGTATAAAAAGTCGTAATTTCAAACTGTGAATACGTATAGAGAGCCTGAATTTGGCTCCAAAATATGGCTTAGGCCTCGAAATTGGGATATTCTGCATATTTTGAAAACTGCAGGGAGGTTTGTGACAAATGTGACCAAACACCACTTTCAGTAGTTGGCATATATTGGGTATAAAAAAGTCGCAATTTCAAACTGCGAATACGTGCATAGAGCCAGAATTTGGCTCCAAAATATGGCTCAGGCCTCGAAATTGAAATATTTGGGATATTTCGATAACTGCTTGGGAGTTTGTGCAAAATTTGACTCACTGCCGCTTTCAGGACTTGACATATGTTTGGTATAAAAAGTCGTAATATCTAATATCAAACTGCGAATACGTGCATAGAGCCAGAATTTGGCTCCCAAATATGGCTCAGGCCTCGAAATTGGGATGTTTGGGATATTTTGAAAACTGGAGGGAGGTTTGGGACAAATATGACCAAACGCCGCTTTCAGTACTTGGCATATGTTGGGTATAAAAAGTCGTAACTTAAAACGGCGAATACGTAGAGAGAGCCTGAATTTGGCTCCAAAATATGGCTCAGGCCTCGAAATTGGGATATTTGGGATATTTTGAAAACTGCAGGGGAGTTTGTGCAAAATGTGACTCATTGCCGCTTTCAGGACTTGGCATATGTTGGGTATAAAAAGTCGTAATTTAAAACTGCGAATACGTGCAGAGAGCCAAATTTGGCTCCAAAATATGCCTCAGGCCTCGAAATTGGGATGTTTGCGATATTTTGAAAACTGCAGGGGAGTTTGTGCAAAATGTGACCAAACGCCGCTTTCAGTACTTAGCATATGTTGGGTCTAAAATGTCGTAATATCAAACTGCGAATACATGCAGAGAGAGAGAATTTGGCTCCAAAATATGGCTCAGGCCTTGATATTGGGATGTTTGGAATATTTTGAAAACTGCAAGGGAGTTTGTGCAAAATGTGACAAAACGCCGCTTTCAGTACTTCGCATATGTTGGGTAAAAAAAAGTCGTAATTTTAAACTGCGAATACGTGCAGAGAGCCAGAACTTGGCACCAAAATATGGCTCAGGCCTCAAAATTGGGATGTTTGGGATATTTTGAAAACTGCAGGGGTGATTGGGACAAATGTGACCAAACGCTGCTTTCAGTACTTGGCATATGTTGGGTATAAAAAGTCGTAATATCAATCTGCGAATACGTGCAGAGAGCCAGAATTTGGCTCCAAAATATGGCTCAGGCCTCGATATTTGGATGTTTGTGATATTTAGAAAACTACAGGGGAGTTTGTGCAAAATGTGACCAAACGCCGCTTTCAGTACTCCGCATATGTTGGGTATAAAAAAGTCGTAATTTCAAATTGCAAATATGTGCAGATAGCAAGAATTTGGCTGCAAAATATGGCTCAGGCCTCGAAATAGGGATATTTGGGATATTTTGAAAACTGCAAGGGACTTTGGGACAATTATGAGCAAACGCCGCTTTCAGGACTTGGCATATGTTGGGTATAAAAATTCGTAATTTAAAACTGCGAATACATGCAGAGAGCCAGAATTTGGCTCCAAAATATTGCTCAGGCCTCGAAATTGGGATGTTTGGGATATTTTGAAAACTGCAGGAGAGTTTGTGCAAAATGTGACTCACTGCCGCTTTCAGTACTTGGCATATGTTGGGTATAAAAAGTCGTAATATCAAACTGCGAATACTTGCATAGAGACAGAATTTGGCTCCAAAATATGACTCAGGCCTCGAAATTGGGATGTTTGGGATATTTTGAAAACTGGAGGGAGGTTTGGGACAAATGTGACCAAACGCCGCTTTCAGTACTTGGCATATGTTGGGTATAAAAAGTTGTAACTTAAACTTGCGAATAAGTGCAGAGAGCCAGAATTTGGCTCCAAAATATGGCTCAGGCCTCGAAATTGGGATATTTGGGATTTTTCGAAAACTGCATAGGAGTTTGTGCAAAATGTGACTCATTGCAGCTTTCAGGACTTGGCATATGTTGGGTATAAAAAGTCGTAATATCAAACTGCGAATACGTGCATAGAGCCAGAATTTGGCTCCAAAATATGGCTCAGGCCTCGAAATTGGGATGTTTGGGATATTTTGAAAACTGGAGGGAGGTTTGGGACAAATGTGACCAAACGCCGCTTTCAGTACTTGGCATATGTTGGGTATAAAAAGTCGTAACTTAAAACTGCGAATACGTGCAGAGAGCCAGAATTTGGCTCCAAAATATGGCTCAGGCCTCAAAATTGGGATATTTGGGATATTTCGAAAACTGCAGGGGAGTTTGTGCAAAATGTGACTCACTGCCGATATCAGGACTTGGCATATGTTTGGTATAAAAAGTCGTAATATCAAACTGCGAATGCTTGCATTGAGCCAGAATTTGGCTCCAAAATATGACTCAGGCCTCGAAATTGGGATGTTTGGGATATTTTGAAAACTGGAGGGAGGTTTGGGACAAATGTGACCAAACGCCGCTTTTAGTACTTGGCATATGTTGGGTATAAAAATTCGTAACTTAAAACTGCGAATAAGTGCAGAGAGCCAGAATTTGACTCCAAAATATGGCTCAGGCCTCGAAATTGGGATATTTGGGATTTTTCGAAAACTGCAAAGGAGTTTGTGCAAAATGTGACTCATTGCGGCTTTCAGGACTTGGCATATGTTGGGTATAAAAAGTCGTAATATCAAACTGCGATAACGTGCATAGAGCCAGAATTTGGCTCCAAAATATGGCTCAGGCCTCGAAATTGGGATGTTTTGGATATTTTGAAAACTGGAGGGAGGTTTGGGACAAATGTGACCAAACGCCGCTTTCAGTACTTAGCATATGTTGGGTATAAAAAGTCGTAACTTCAAACTGCGAATACGAACAGAGAGCCTGAATTTGGCTCCAAAATATGGCTCAGGCCTCGAAATTGGGATATTTGAGATATTTCGAAAACTGCAGGGGAGTTTGTGCAAAATGTGACTCACTGCCGCTTTCAGGACTTGGCATATGTTGGGTATAAAAAGTCGTAATATCAAACTGCGAATACATGTAGAGAGCCAGAATTTGGCTCCAAAATATGGCTCAGGCCTCGAAATTGGGATGTTTGTGATATTTTGAATACTGGAGGGAGATTTGGGACAAATGTGACCAAACGCCGCTTACAGCACTTGGCATATATTGGGTATAAAAAAGTCGCAATTTCATACTGCGAATACTTGCAGAGAGCCAGAATTTGGCTCCAAAATATGGCTCAGGCCTCGAAATTAGGATATTTGGTTTATTTTGAAAACTGTAGGGGAGTTTGTGCAAAATGTGACTCACTGCCGTTTTCAGTACTTGGCATATGTTGGGTATAAAATTCGCAATATGAAACTGCGAATACGTGCAGAGAGCCAAAATTTGGCTCCAAAATATGGCTCAGGCCTCGAAATTGGGATGCTAGGGATATTTTGAAAACTGCAGAGGAGTTTGTGCAAAATCTTACTAATTGCTGCTTTCAGGACTTGGCATATGTTGGGTATAAAATTCGTAATATGAAACTGCGAATACGTACAGAGAGCCAGAATTTGGCTCCAAAATACTGCTCAGGCCTCGAAATTGGGATGTTTGGGATATTTTGAAAACTGCAGGGGAGTTTGTGCAAAATGTGACTCACTGCCGTGTCCAGTACTTGGCATATGTTGGGTATAAAAGGTAGTAATATCAAACTGCGAATACGTGCATAGAGCCAGAATTTGGCTCCAAAATATGGCTCAGGCCTCGAAATTGGGATGTTTGGGATATTTTGAAAACTGGAGGGAGGTTTCGGAAAAATGTGACCAAACGCCGCTTTCAGTACTTGGCATATGTTGGGTATAAAAAGTTGTAATTTTAAACTGCGAATACATGCAGAGAGCCAGAATTTGTTTCCAAAATATGGCTCAGGCCTCGAAATTGGGATATTTGGGATCTTTTGAAAACTGCAGGTAGGTTTGGGACAAATGTGACCAAACGCCGCTTTCAGTACTTGGCATATGTTGGGTATAAAAAGTCGTAATTTCAAACTGTGAATACGTACAGAGAGCCTGAATTTGGCTCCAAAATATGGCTCAGGCCTCGAAATTGGGATGTTTGGGATATTTTGAAAACTGCAGGGGGGACTGGGACAAATGTGACCAAACGCCGCTTTCCGTACTTGCCATATGTTGGGTATAAAAAGTCGTAATTTCAAACTGCGAATACCTACAGAGAGCCTGAATTTGGCTCCAAAATATGGCTCAGGCCTCGAAATTGGGATGTTTGGGATATTTTGAAAACTGCAGGGGAGTTTGTGCAAAATGTCTCTCTGCCGCTTTTAGTACTTGGCATATGTTGCGTATAAAAAGTCGGAATTTCGAACTGCGAATACGTGCACAGAGCCAGAATTTGGCTCCAAAATATTGCTCAGGCCTCGAAATTGGGATGTTTGGGATATTTTGAAAACTGGAGGGAGGTTTCGGAAAAATGTGACCAAACGCCGCTTTCAGTACTTGGCATATGTTGGGTATAAAAAGTTGTAATTTTAAACTGCGAATACATGCAGAGAGCCAGAATTTGTTTCCAAAATATGGCTCAGGCCTCGAAATTGGGATATTTGGGATCTTTTGAAAACTGCAGGTAGGTTTGGGACAAATGTGACCAAACGCCGCTTTCAGTACTTGGCATATGTTGGGTATAAAAAGTCGTAATTTCAAACTGTGAATACGTACAGAGAGCCTGAATTTGGCTCCAAAATATGACTCAGGCCTCGAAATTGGGATGTTTGGGATATTTTGAAAACTGCAGGGGGGACTGGGACAAATGTGACCAAACGCCGCTTTCCGTACTTGCCATATGTTGGGTATAAAAAGTCGTAATTTCAAACTGCGAATACCTACAGAGAGCCTGAATTTGGCTCCAAAATATGGCTCAGGCCTCGAAATTGGGATGTTTGGGATATTTTGAAAACTGCAGGGGAGTTTGTGCAAAATGTCTCTCTGCCGCTTTTAGTACTTGGCATATGTTGCGTATAAAAAGTCGGAATTTCGAACTGCGAATACGTGCACAGAGCCAGAATTTGGCTCCAAAATATTGCTCAGGCCTCGAAATTGGGATGTTTGGGATATTTTGAAAACTGCAGGGGAGTTTGTGCAAAATGTGACTCACTGCCGTGTCCAGTACTTGGCATATGTTGGGTATAAAAGGTAGTAATATCAAACTGCGAATACGTGCATAGAGCCAGAATTTGGCTCCAAAATATGGCTCAGGCCTCGAAATTGGGATGTTTGGGATATTTTGAAAACTGGAGGGAGGTTTCGGAAAAATGTGACCAAACGCCGCTTTCAGTACTTGGCATATGTTGGGTATATATGTCGTAATTTCAAACTGTGAATACGTACAGAGAGCCTGAATTTGGCTCCAAAATATGGCTCAGGCCTCGAAATTGGGATGTTTGGGATATTTTGAAAACTGCAGGGGAGTTTGTGCAAAATGTCTCTCTGCCGCTTTCAGTACTTGGCATATGTTGCGTATAAAAAGTCGGAATTTCGAACTGCGAATACGTGCAGAGAGCCTGAATTTGGCTCCAAAATATGGCTTATGACTCGAAACTGGGATTGTTTGGGATATTTTGAAAACTGCATGGGGGATTGGGACAAATGTGACCAAACGCCGCTTTCAGCACTTGGCATATTTTGGGTATAAAAAGTCGTAATATCAAACTGCGAATAAGTGCATAGAGCCAGAATTTGGCTCCAAAATAGGGCGTCCATTAGGGAGGCTCCGGCCTCCCCCGGTGCTGTGAGCCCCAGGGTAGCTGCAGTGAGCACACACTGGCCCAAAAAAGCCAGCTGAATTCAAAGATGAGCTCCAGGCGAGGTGTGGAAAGAAAGTCCAGCCAGGAGCGTTCAATCTGCGCGCCAAGATGGCCGACCTTTCGGGCGGGAATCTCTTCCACAATTAAATCTTTTATTGTAGAGCTGTTGACAACATACTTTTATCTCAACTTAAGTTTTCGCCACGCATAATTTTTTCTCATTTGGAAAATACATTATCATCTTCACTATAAATGACTACTATAGCGTGTCATTTCTGCTCACAGTCATCTCTAAATGAAATGATTACAAATATTTCCCAAGACATAAACTGCCTCATCCAGCCCGCCTCTTCCCTCATTCCAAATCCACAAACCCAACAACAATCCTCCAACTTCATGGGAAGGTCAAGCTTCCCATGACCTTGGAGTCATTGGATATGGGTTTGTGGATGACCTGACCTAGCAGTTTATGCCTTTGGGGAGATCTCCCCCCCCCCTGGCATATGCATTAATGAGATATAATGCATATGCCAGCCAGTCCAAGTCTGAAGATAATTCTTCTTAAGGTTCTTGAGATAATTCTCCTATCTCTCAATTTATTCTTTACCTACTCTTCACAGCAAGTCTTTGTCACCCACATTGAACAATATTCTAAGTCTTCACTACCCCAAAACTTGCCTCACTACCCAGCTTTTTCCTTACCATACATCTTTGCTACCCATCATTTGGTTTGTATTAAACATTCAAGGTTAAATGTTCGCCCTTGATCACCTAGCAGCAATTGAGGATACAGATGTAAGCTGATTGGAGAGTCGCGTTCTGAGTGTAAACTAGTAGAACGTAAGTCAAGAAACTGCAGATGACCTATTGTCCTGCACGTGGCACTTCCTATTTATATCCACCTACACTCATTCATATACGTCTAACCTAAGCTTCAACCTATCGAAGATTCCTATGCCTATTATGATCCAGTAATATGGATCCAGTGATCCAGTAGTATGAACCACAATCGATTTGAGAATGGTCCAGGACGGACCGAAACGTCGTCGTCCCTTCACCTTCTAGTGTGTGGTCTGGTCAACATACTTCAGCCACGTTATTGTGACTCGTCGTCTGCACAAGATCCAGTAATTTGTTCCACAAATCCACAACCCAGTTACCAAACCAGTATTTACCCAGGTATTTCCTAAATCTGAACTTATCTTCATTTAAAGCTTTATCAATAGCTTCCTTGTTATGCCCATTCATCCACTTGTACTCTTCAATCATGTCAAGTTAAGGTTTTTCCAACATCTCTTTATACGGAAGCTTTCTAATTTACGGGATTAACTTTGTCATCCTAACTGACGTGTTCTAGTGAATTATGTCCATTCTTTAGTATGGCGATCAAAACTGAACTGCATAATCTAAATGGGACCTAAAAACAATACGTTAATAAACCCAGCCGACTTATTGCTAACTCTTCTATAAATAAATCTATGGGAAAGAAAAGCTCTCAGCCTGCTAACAAGAGTGTACAAATCCATAAGGGCCGGGACGAGGATTCAAACCTGCATCCGAGAGCATCCCAGACGCTCCTGTAATCGACTGAGCTACGACATGGTCAAAAGGAGTTGAAACCGAAGTTCTACTGAACTTACTGGGTCCTGCAGCCTCTCCGAGGCGCAAACCAGTGTTAGTGTAACAAGAATGTGAAGTTTTCTACGTCCATCTAGTTCCACCCGCTCCTCCCCAGAACTAGTTGTTAAATAAGCACTTTACCTTGACTCCTCTGATCCAACACTTGTCCACACGTGTCACACTTCTGAAAAAATATTTTTTACATATATTTAGGGCAAGTATAAGTAATTATCAAAAGAATGCACCAAACCAGGAAGGCTATGTAGCACCAGGGTAAGTATAAACAGTTTATTTCAAATACAATCGAGTAGGAAAATATAATTATGAATTTCAAGAACACTGGAACCAATCACTGGAAAAGGTGAAACTGCAATGGAGATTAATTACAGATTGTAACAACAATAGCGAGTAGGCAAGACTGCAATAGCCTAACGGAATACATTTTTGTCTTGGACTCATGAGGCTATGGTAAAGCATCAATGTTCTTTTAAAGTTACATAGAAACACATTATCTTAATAGGGTTTTCCACTAAAAACAAACCTTTAGCTAATCTTAGATAAACGTACTGTGTATTATTCATTTATTTAGCTGTGTATTGGCCTAAATTATATAAACAACATGCTTAAAACCTCTCAAGTACAGTATATGGTCCATGAGCACCAAACCAACGTTAGAAGTCTAGTGGTTTCATTGTCAAAAATAAACATTTACAGGTGAAACCATTTTATATCGCAGAGTAAACAAGATGGAAACAATTATCTTCCACATTTATTTGCACAATTGCCATCCTGATATGACCACTCCATCGCCCTAGTCGTTAACACACTAAGTGCAGGCGATGAGTCACAATATCGTGGCTGAAGTAGTTTGACCAGACCACACACTAGCAGGTGAAGGGATGACGACGCTTCGGTCCGTCCTGGACCATTCTCAAGTGGACTTGAGAGTGTGCCAGGACCGAAACGTCGTCGTCAACACACTAAACAATCTAGGGTGACTTGTTGCTAAACATTACAAGTCACCTTTAGCTTAGCTACAAGACACGTTGTGCATATTATCAAACTACCTTTAATGTCATAATGCAGCAGTTTGCGCACTCAAAATACATATAGACAAACTCCTCAGGAACCGTAGGGGAACCTTTGACAAGCCGCCGGCTTCCTGTTGCCGTAGAGGGCACTATGGAGAAATGGTGGCCCTCTGGTAAATTTAAGTCAATATTACCTAGGAGTTATGATGTACCAGCCATTGAACATCTGGGACTCAGTTAATATGAAAACAATCCTTAAGAATAGTTAAACGAATCTTTGACTTAAACGAACAACATTGAATATTCAACTGTACGAGTCTCTGTTGTGGTCCCATCTGGCCTACTGTGTCCTAATATGGAAACTTCACTTCAAAAACACATCAATGATTTTCCGCTTTGGAGAAAGTTCAAGACAGCAACAACAATCATGCCAGAACTTGTTCAACTGTCACTACCACGAATCTTTGAAGGACTAACACTATAAATGTTTAAATTGTTATAGAGTTTGATAGATTACCCTAGAAATTTTCCTAGAAATTACCTCCTTAATATTATCTGTTAGATTAAGGCCCTGCCCTAAGCGCTATGCGTATTAGTGGCTTTACAAGAATGTAAACACATCATGCTATGTACTCTCAGAAACCCAATGTAACTTCTTGTAGATATATAAATAAATAAATAACAGCCGAGGCCTTTGTAATACTATTTTAATGCATTGCTTTATACTTTGTAAAGTCTTTTAGAGAAGTGCTTTGTATTTATAACCTCCAACTTGGTCAGTATTACAAATTAAACAAAAAAAAATGATAATACTGACCAAATTGGAGGCTATTAATACAGACCACTTCTCTAAAATGCAATATTTGACATAGACAGGCTGGACAACAGCTTCAAGCTCAACAAGCCACAACGTAACACAGAAAATAGGTGTGTTGTTCCTCTCATATTGGGGATTAATCCATGAACCCGCTCAACCACTCAAGTCGTAAATGCCGAGTCATTCCTCTTGTTCACAATATACATACGACAAATCTTCAATAAAAATAAGAGGGGGGGGAGTAGGAAGGCTGACCTTTGACAAGGCGCCGCCGTCCTGTCCCCGTCGAGGCCACTGTAGATGGTGGCCCTTAAGTCAATTCATCATACGAGCCCTTCTCCTTCCATCATTCTGAATCATGCTCATCGTACTAACCTGCACTCCCCTAATCCTCCCCCCCCCCCACCACCATCTTCACACAATCTGTGGCCAAAATTTCTAGTTTCATTCAGATTTTCATCAAAATATGTCGAAGGTCTCTCTTTGGGTTGTTTTAAGGTGCCTGACAGCCGAGTGGACAGTGCTTCGGATTCGTAATCCTGAGGTTCCGGGTTCGATCCCAGGTGGAGGCTGAAATAAATGGCCACTTTCTTTCACCCTGATGAACCTGTTCACCTATCAGTAAATAAGTACCTGGGAGTTAGGCAGCTGCTACGGGCTGCTTCCTGGGGATGTGTAAGAAAAAGAAGGCCTGGTCGAGGACCGGGCAGCGGGGACGCTAAGCCCCGAAATCATCTAAAGATAACCTCAAGATTGATGGCTAGCTACTGGCATGGCTATTAAGGCCACCACAAGCGCCCTAATGACTTAACTAGCGGGTACACCTATGGCTGCTGCCACCTGACAATCTCCTCTATATTTTGTTTAAATACATAAAATATACAAAATAATAAGGAATAACAACATAAAACATACCCCGAACAATCCTTTCTATATAAAGATATCTGCAACACAAATTTATTTGCACACTAGTAATCAACATGACCCTTGCCAGGCGGCGGCTGGTCGACAACTGAGCCACACGTTAAGAAGCGGGACTCCCAGACGCGCCACTCACCCTTACTTCACCATAATATCTAAACTGTCAACCTCTAATACAGTTAAGCATCTGACCACCAGAGGCGCTACTGCTCCCCTGTTATTACGCCATCCATATAATGATTGCTCTCATTATTCATTGCAACGTTTAAATACATTCATGTTCTGTAGTGACAGTGTCAGACCTCGAAGGAAGAATTGAAACACCCTTCTGAAGATGTATTATTAAATACGAAAATACTTAAGGAAATTCCTGTTTCAATTCTTCCTTCGTGGTCTGACACTGTCACATTTTTCATTACTTTTTAATTGTCGTGATTTACACGCAGATTTTGTAGTGTATATACGACAACTTCAGAAAAGTAATGAGTAGTGGATTTAGTCTAAACAATAATATATGCGTTTTGTTTTTAATGCCAAATTATCTGGCAATTATACATTTGGAGATGTAGCCCAATCCTACCTGTACCCCAATCCTTCCTGTAGCCCAATCCTGCCTGTAGCCCAATCCTTCCTGTAGCCCAATCCTGCCTGTACCCCAATCCTTCCTGTAGCCCAATCCTGCCTGTACCCCAATCCTTCCTGTAGCCCAATCCTGCCTGTAGCCCAATCCTTCCTGTAGCCCAATCTTACCTGTAGCCCAATCCTTCCTATAGCCCAATCCTTCCAGTAGCCCAATCTTACCTATAGCCCAATCTTTCCTGTAGCACAATCCTTCCTATAGCCCAATCCTTCCAACATGCCCCCAGCAAACACTCGCTATCCAACATGCCTCCAGCAAACACTCGCTATCCAACATGCCCCCAGCAAACACTCGCTATCCAACATGCCCCCAGCAAACACTCGCTATCCAACATGCCCCCAGCAAACACTCGCTATCCAACATGCCCCTAGCAAACACTCTCTATCCAACATGCCCCCAGCAAACACTCGCTATCCAACATGCCCCCAGCAAACACTCGCTATCCAACATGCCCCCAGCAAACACTCGCTATCCAACATGCCCCCAGCAAACACTCGCTATCCAACATGCCCCCAGCAAACACTCGCTATCCAACATGCCCCCAGCAAACACTCGCTATCCAACATGCCCCCAGCAAACACTCGCTATCCAACATGCACCCAACAAACACTCGCTATCCAACATGCCCCCAGCAAACACTCGCTATCCAACATGCCCCCAGCAAACACTCGCTATCCAACATGCCCCCAGCAAACACTCGCTATCCAACATGCCCCCAGCAAACACTCGCTATCCAACATGCCCCCAGCAAACACTCGCTATCCAACATGCCCCCAGCAAACACTCGCTATCCAACATGCCCCCAGCAAACACTCGCTATCCAACATGCCCCCAGCAAACACTCGCTATCCAACATGTCCCCAGCAAACACTCGCTATCCAACATGCCCCCAGCAAGCACTCGCTATCCAACATGCCCCCAGCAAACACTCGCTATCCAACATGCCCCCAGCAAGCACTCGCTATCCAACATGCCCCCAGCAAGCACTCGCTATCCAACATGCCCCCAGCAAGCACTCGCTATCCAACATGCCCCCAGCAAGCACTCGCTATCCAACATGCCCCCAGCAAACACTCGCTATCCAACATGCCCCCAGCAAGCACTCGCTATCCAACATGCCCCCAGCAAACATTCGCTATCCAACATGCCCCCAGCAAACACTCGCTATCCAACATGCCCCCAGCAAACACTCGCTATCCAACATGCCCCCAGCAAACACTCGCTATCCAACATGCCCCCAGCAAACACTCGCTATCCAGCATGCCCCCAGCAAACACTCGCTATCCAACATGCCCCCAGCAAACACTCGCTATCCAACATGCCCCCAGCAAACACTCGCTATCCAACATGCCCCCAGCAAACACTCGCTATCCAACATGCCCCCAGCAAACACTCGCTATCCAACATGCCCCCAGCAAACACTCGCTATCCAACATGCCCCCAGCAAACACTCGCTATCCAACATGCCCCCAGCAAACACTCGCTATCCAAAATGCCCCCAGCAAACACTCGCTATCCAACATGCACCCAACAAACACTCTCTATCCAACATGACCCCAGCAAACACTCGCTATCCAACATGCCCCCAGCAAACACTCGCTATCCAACATGCCCCCAGCAAACACTCGCTATCCAACATGCCCCCAGCAAACACTCGCTATCCAACATGCCCCCAGCAAACACTCGCTATCCAACATGCCCCCAGCAAACACTCGCTATCCAACATGCCCCCAGCAAACACTCGCTATCCAACATGCCCCAGCAAACACTCGCTATCCAACATGCCCCCAGCAAGCACTCCCTATCCAACATGCCCCCAGCAAGCACTCGCTATCCAACATGCCCCCAGCAAACACTCGCTATCCAACATGCCCCCAGCAAACACTCGCTATCCAACATGCCCCCAGCAAACACTCACTATCCAACATGCCCCCAGCAAACACTCGCTATCCAACATGCCCCCAGCAAACACTCGCTATCCAACATGCCCCCAGCAAACACTCGCTATCCAACATGCCCCCAGCAAACACTCGCTATCCAACATGCCCCCAGCAAACACTCGCTATCCAACATGCCCCCAGCAAACACTCGCTATCCAACATGCCCCCAGCAAACACTCGCTATCCAACATGCCCCCAGCAAACACTCGCTATCCAACATGCCCCCAGCAAACACTCGCTATCCAACATGCCCCCAGCAAACACTCGCTATCCAACATGCCCCCAGCAAACACTCGCTATCCAACATGCCCCCAGCAAACACTCGCTATCCAATATGCCCCCCAGCAAACACTCGCTATCCAACATGCCCCCAGCAAACACTCGCTATCCAACATGCCCCCAGCAAACACTCGCTATCCAACATGCCCCCAGCAAACACTCGCTATCCAACATGCCCCCAGCAAACACTCGCTATCCAACATGCCCCCAGCAAACACTCGCTATCCAACATGCCCCCAGCAAACACTCGCTATCCAACATGCCCCCAGCAAACACTCGCTATCCAACATGCCCCCAGCAAACACTCGCTATCCAACATGCCCCCAGCAAACACTCGCTATCCAACATGCCCCCAGCAAACACTCGCTATCCAACATGCCCCCAGCAAACACTCGCTATCCAACATGCCCCCAGCAAACACTCGCTATCCAACATGCCCCCAGCAAACACTCGCTATCCAACATGCCCCCAGGAAACACTCGCTATCCAACATGCCCCCAGCAAACACTCGCTATCCAACATGCCCCCAGCAAACACTCGCTATCCAACATGCCCCCAGCAAACACTCGCTATCCAACATGCCCCCAGCAAACACTCGCTATCCAACATGCCCCCAGCAAACACTCGCTATCCAACATGCCCCCAGCAAACACTCGCTATCCAACATGCCCCCAGCAAACACTCGCTATCCAACATGCCCCCAGCAAACACTCGCTATCCAACATGCCCCCAGCAAACACTCGCTATCCAACATGCCCCCAGCAAACACTCGCTATCCAACATGCCCCCAGCAAACACTCGCTATCCAACATGCCCCCAGCAAACACTCGCTATCCAACATGCCCCCAGCAAACACTCGCTATCCAACATGCCCCCCAGCAAACACTTACAATACTATACCAACACCAGCGGACCTTGATATAAGCCTAAATGGAAATAAATAATGGGTCATTCCTGAACTCGTTCAAAAAATATGTGCCAAAAAGGAGAAATAAATAAAAAAGGGAACTAGATGAACGAAACATATAGTTTAATGAGCTTTGATAACTAAGCAAACCCTCTGGAGAAGGTATAAATCTATGAACATCATTGATTATGATATATGACTGAAAACTCACACCCCTAACTCACAGTCGCATATAGTCCTGGGGACCATTCAGGCTTGTTCGCATTATCATATATATATATAAAAGAGCACTAAACTCAGCCACCCAGAAAACCCGAAAATATGCCAATTACTCAAAGCGGCGATGGGTCACATTTTACCCCCGCCCCCCCCCCCCCCACCTCCAGTTTTCAAAATAACCCAAGCATTCCAAATTCGAGGCCTGAGCCACATTTTGGAGCCAAATTCTGGCTCTCTGCACGTACTCGCAGTTTGAAACTACGACTTTTTATACCGAAGTTTAATGTTTAATGAGGTTAATTATATAGTTGATTGAGGTTTGGTAGCATATTCCTTTTGGTAATCTGACGCCAATTTGACGTTAGATGAGGAAGGAGGAGCATTGAGTGTCGTGATAGTTGTCTGAGGGTGGAGGGCAGAGTGAAGGAGGGGTTACCAGATACGTCTGGTCGCCGTTACAATTTACCATCAAAATCGTTACTAATGTAGTCATTTCATGATCATTTGAGGGTTTATCTAAATATTTACCACTCGTTTCGATATACTTTAAGCGTGAAAACGCCCAAAATTCTTTTAGGACTTTCTTGCAAAGTGGTAGATGGCAACTAACGACTCGAGAACAACCCTTCCAGCAGTTCATTTAGCTCTTAAAACACCTCGAACATATAATTACGTATATTATTCACGCAGTAGCCACACACTGCAACGAATATTAACGTGAAAACTTCACATACAATGGTATAATGTTGAATAGATTAACTGCATGTACTCAGTCATTTTGAATAATTGTGATTTTGTGCAGTTTAACTTCCCCGCTCCTGTGCCAGGTAAGTCCACTACGGGCTCACCATAGCCCGTGCTACTTGGAACTTTTTGTTCCAAGTAGCGAATCTTAAACAACAACAACAAGTTTAACTCTTCTTGATGAATGAACTTTCGTCAGTCATTTGGAAGAGACTAACATTATATGACGTTATTTTAGGTAAGGGAAGACTTTCATTGAGTTGACAAGACGAGAGTAGGGAGGAGATTCACAAGCACCCACTGGTCTGAACAAACACCCACTGGTCTGAACAAGCACCCACTGGTCTGAACAAACACCAACTGGTCTGAACAAGCACCCACTGGTCTGAACAAACACCAACTGGTCTGAACAAGCACCCACTGGTCTGAACAAACACCCACTGGTCTGAACAAACACCCACTGGTCTGAACAAACACCCACTGGTCTGAACAAACACCCACTGGTCTGAACAAGCACCCACTGGTCTGAACAAGCACCCACTGGTCTGAACAAACACCCACTGGTCTGAACAAGCACCCACTGGTCTGAACAATCACCAACTGGTCTGAACAAGCACCCACTGGTCTGAACAAACACCCACTGGTCTGAACAAGCACCCACTGGTCTGAACAAGCACCCACTGGTCTGAACAAACACCAACTGGTCTGAACAAGCACCCACTGGTCTGAACAAACACCCACTGGTCTGAACAAACGCCCACTGGTCTGAACAAACACCCACTGGTCTGAACAAGCACCCACTGGTCTGAACAAGCACCCACTGGTCTGACCGAGCACCCACTGGTCTGAACAAACACCAACTGGTCTGAACAAGCACCCACTGGTCTAAACAAGCACCCACTTTTCTGTGGCTCTCTTTGCTATCTCATCAACTACCTCATTCAACAGTATTCCCACAAGTGAAGGGATCCACATGAATCTTACTTTATACCCAGTTTTTTTCTAATTTATTGACATTCTCTCTACACTCTATCATCACAATATTCTGGTATACTGGGTGCCTGCTATTTAAAGACTCTAATGCTCCTCTACTGTCAATAAGAAGCAGGCATTTTTACCGCATTTGACTACTTCTTGTAGCCTACTTCCTGCTAATACACCTTGGAGTTCAGCCTGCGTTGAAGAGACTGTCAGTTAAGCGGCGTCCAATAACAGTATCTACAGTGCCGATGTCAGTGTACTCCCTGATCAAGACTCCACATCCTGCCCTCCCATCCCTAGCTACTGACCCATCACAATATACATGTAGAGTGTTTTCTGTAGGTAATTTTCTAATTATACAATCATATGTTGCCCTCAGCTCTCCTATTTCATACATTTTTTCTTTTGCAAGGGAGTAATTACTACATCTACATTACAATCCTCCCATGGTGGTGTGAATTGTCTCTTGGGCACAGCAATACACTCTGTAATAACATCATACTTTATAACATTAGATCATAAGGTATTCATATATACTCTCTTCTTCATCATACACTGTTCACTACTTCTCACCTTTTGAACCGAGAGGATTAATTCATTAGCTCCCTCACCTCTCATTAATCTAATGGCAGAGGTTACATTTATCTCTACAATTCTATCCCCAATACTCTACAGATTCAACTCCATCCTCATTGTCAACTGCAGGGAGGTTTGGGACAAATGTGACCAAACGCCGCTTTCAGTACTTCGCATATGTTGGGTATAAAAAGTCGTAATTTCAAACTGCGAATACGTACAGAGAGCCAGAATTTGGCTCCAAAATATGGCTCAGGCCTCGAAATTGGGATGTTTGGGATATTTTGAAAATTGCATTGGGGATTGGGACAAATGTGACCAAATGCCGCTTTCAGTACTTGGCATATGTTGGGTATAAAAAATTCGTAATTTGAAACTGCGAATACGTGCAGAGAGCCAGAATTTGGCTTCAAAATATGGCTCAGGCCTCGAAATTGTGATATTTGGGATATTTCGAAAACTGCATGAGAGTTTGTGCAAAATGTCACTCACTGCCGCTTTCAGGACTTGGCATATGTTGGGTATAAAAAGTCGTAATTTCAAACTGCGAATACTTGCATTGAGCCAGAATTTGGCTCCAAAATATGGCTCAGGCCTCGAAATTGGGATGTTTTGGATATTTTGAAAACTGCAGGGGGGTTTGGGACAAATGTGACCAAACGCTGCTTTCAGTACTTGGCATATGTTGGGTTTGAAAAGTCGTATTTTCAAACTGCGAATACGTGCAGAGAGCCAGAATTTGGCTCCAAAATATGGCTCAGGCCTCGAAATTGGGATGTTTGGGATATTTTGAAAATTGCATTGGGGATTGGGACAAATGTGACCAAATGCCGCTTTCAGTACTTGGCATATGTTGGGTATAAAAAATTCGTAATTTGAAACTGCGAATACGTGCAGAGAGCCAGAATTTGGCTTCAAAATATGGCTCAGGCCTCGAAATTGGGATATTTGGGATATTTCGAAAACTGCAGGAGAGTTTGTGCAAAATGTCACTCACTGCCGCTTTCAGGACTTGGCATATGTTGGGTATAAAAAGTCGTAATTTCAAACTGCGAATACGTGCAGAGAGCCAGAATTTGGCTCCAAAATATGGCTCAGGCCTCGAAATTGGATGTTTGGTATTTTGAAAACTGCAGGGGGTTTGGGACAAATGACAAACGCCGCTTTCAGTACTTGGCATATGTTGGGTATAAAAAGTCGTAATTTCAAACTGCGAATACGTGCAGAGAGCCAGAATTTGGCTCCAAAATATGGCTCAGCCTCGAAATTGGATATTTGGGATATTTGAAAACTGCAGGGGATTTGTGCAAATGTCACTCACTGCCGCTTTCAGGACTTGGCATATGTTGGGTATAAAAAGTCGTAATTTCAAACTGCGAATACGTGCATAGAGCCAGAATGGCTCCAAAATATGGCTCAGGCCTAGAAATTGTGATGTTTGGGATATTTTGAAAACTGCAGGGGAGTTTGGGACAAATATGACCAAACCCGCTTTCAGTACTTGGCATATGTTGGTATAAAAAGTCGTAATTTCGAACTGCGAATACGTACAGAGAGCCTGAATTTGGCTCCAAAATATATCTCAGTCCTCGAGATTGGGATGTTTAGGATATTTTGAAAACTGCGGGAAGGTTTGGGACAAATATGACCAAACGCCGCTTTCAGTACTTGGCATATGTTGGGTATAAAAAGTCGTAATTTCAAACTGCGAATACGTACAGAGAGCCTGAATTTGGCTCCAAAATATGTCTCAGGCCTCGAAATTGGGATGTTTGGGATATTTAAAAAACTGCAGGGAGGTTTGGGACAATGTGACCAAACGCTGCTTTCAGTACTTCGCATATGTTGGGTATAAAAAGTCGTAATTTCAAACTGCGAATACGTGCAGAGAGCCAGAATTTGGCTCCAAAATATGGCTCAGGCCTCGAAATTGGGATGTTTGGGATATTTTGAAAATTGCATTGGGGATTGGGACAAATGTGACCAAATTCCGCTTTCAGTACTTGGCATATGTTGGGTATAAAAAATTCGTAATTTGAAACTGCGAATACGTGCAGAGAGCCAGAATTTGGCTTCAAAATATGGCTCTGGCCTCGAAATTGGGCTATTTGGGATATTTCGAAAACTGCAGGAGAGTTTGTGCAAAATGTCACTCACTGCCGCTTTCAGGACTTGGCATATGTTGGGTACAAAAAGTCGTAATTTCAAACTGCGAATACTTTTATAGAGCCAGAATTTGGCTCCAAAATATGGCTCAGGCCTCGAAATTGGGATGTTTGGGATATTTTGAAAACTGCAGGGGGGTTTGGGACAAATGTGACCAAACTCTGCTTTCAGTACTTGGCATTTGTTGGGTTTGAAAAGTCGTATTTTCAAACTGCGAATACGTGCAGAGAGCCAGAATTTGGCTCCAAAATATGGCTTTTGCCTCGAAATAGGGATATTTGGGTTATTTTGAAAACTGCAGGGGAGTTTGTGCAAAATGTCACACACTGCCGCTTTCAGGTCTTAGCATATGTTGGGTTTAAAAAGTTGTAATTTCAAACTGCGAATACGTGCAGAGAGCCAGAATTTGGCTCCAAAATATGACTCAGGCGTCGAAATTGAGAAGTTTGGGATATTTTGAAAACTGCAGGGGAGTTTGGGACAAATATGACCAAACACCGCTTTCAGTACTTGGCATATGTTGGGTATAAAAAAGTCACAATTTCAAACTGCGAATACGTGCAGGGAGCAAGAATTCGGCTCCAAAATATGGCTCATGGCTGGAAATTGGGATGTTTTGGATATTTTGAAAATTGCAGGGGGAATTGGGACAAATGTGACCAAACGCCCCTTTTAGTACTTGGCATATGTTGGGTATAAAAAATTCGTAATTTAAAACAGCGAATACGTGCAGAGAGCCAGAATTTGGCTCCAAAATATGGCTCAGGCCTCGAAATTGGGATTTGGGATATTTCGAAAACTGCAGGGATTTGTGCAAAATGTCACTCACTGCCGCTTTCAGGACTTGGCATATGTTGGGAATAAAAAGTCGTAATTTCAAACTGCGAATACGTGCATAGAGCAAGTAAGTAATTATCAAAAGAAGGCACCAAACCGGGAAGGCTACGTAGCACCATCAAATACGCAAAATAATCAGAGGGCGCTAAATATCACCAAGGATGCCAATACGAGAACAAAAACGCATAAGGCGAACGATATCAAAAGTATCCGAGTCACCAAGAATTCTATCGAGGGACAGGTGACCGCGAGGGGCGGTCGGAAAGCAAGACACACGCTCGTCCTGGAAGTCAGGACATTCAAGAAGGACATGCACGACCGTAAGAGGGACAATGCAACTAGGACAATAAGGAGCAGGGCGGCGCTCCATCAAGTGACCATGGGTTAAGCGAGTATGGCCAATACGCAACCTCGCCAGAGCTGTTTCCCACCGCCGGTTACGGTGGAAGGAGGACGGCCACGAGGAAACACAACATTTAAGAGTACGTAGCTTGTTACCAGTAACAGACAACCAAGAAGCCTGCCAACGGGTAAGGACTGAGGAATGGATAACTGGGTAAAAGTCGGAATACGGAATGCCTTTACGAGAGATGGGACAAGAGCGGACAGCTTCCTTAGCGGCAGCATCCGCACGCTCATTTAAAGACACACCAATATGGCTGGGAACCCAACAAAACTCAACCGACTTAAATTTACTGTGAACGAGAAACAGCCAATGTTGGATCTCGACAACTACTGGATGAACCGGATTAAAGGACCCGAGAGCCATGAGGGCACTACGAGAGTCAACAACAACCACAAAGGAAGACTGACAACGAGAAAGCAGGAGACGAAGAGCATAGAGAATAGCATAAAGTTCTGCTGTAAAGATGCTAGTCTCCGGAGGCAAGCGACACATATAAGTGCGATCAGGAAAAACAACAGAGTAGCCAACACCGTCCGCTGACTTAGACCCATCGGTGAAGACAGAAACGGAGCGGGAGTGAGAAGAAAAGTGCTCGAGGAAAAGGCGTTTTAGAACCGTAGGAGGGGTAAAAGCTTTAGTGATACGGGTCAAGGAAGTACAAAACCGCGGAAGAGGGACCCTCCACGGGGCAAAGAAGGAACAACACGAGGAGAAACATCAGAAATACGAACGGAAAGAGAATCCTGTAGGCGAGATAACCGGACAGAAAGAGGGAGGTGGTGAAGAGGAACAGGAACCGCAGGAGGGGTAAAAGTTAAAGCACGACAGAGGCGAGAGGAAGGATGTTGCAAGGACCGCGCAAGATAGCGAAGACAGTAGCGATCACGGCGGTCCTGGAGAGACAGGAAGCCAGTGTCAACATACAAGCTAAGGACGGGAGTCGAACGAAAGGCACCAGAACTGAGGCGCAACCCAGTATGGTGCAAAGCATCAAGACGGCGAAGAGTAGAAGGAGAAGCAGACGAGTAAGTAGGGCAACCATAATCGAGCTTAGACAGGACGAGAGAGGAATGTAAAGCAAGGAGAGTGCGCCTATCTGCCCCCCAAGAAGTATGGGACAAGACCCGAAGGAGGGTAAGGGCCTTAGAGCACTCAACACGGAGGTAAGAGATATGGGGAGACCAAGACAAACGAGTGTCAAGGAATAACCCCAAAAAGCTTCGCGGAATCTTTGTTTTCAAGGGGATGACCATAAAGTGACAAAGAGGGACGAAGAACAACCCGTTTCCGCGTAAAAGTCATGGCACAAGTCTTAGAAGTAGAGAACTTGAAGCCATGACCTGTGGCCCAAGACGACACGGCATCAATTGCAAGTTGAAGCCGGCGTTGAAGGAGAGGCGAATCATCACCCTGACAACAAAGGGTAAGATCATCGACATAGAGAGCGGAGAAGACACCAGAAGGAAGAGAGGAAAGAAGACCATTGAGGGCAACCAGAAAAAGAGTAGTGCTCAGAACACTACCCTGGGGCACACCTTCGTATTGCTGAAAAGAGGGAGAGAGAGCGGTACCAAGGCGCACCCGAAAGGAACGACGAGAGAGGAAGCTGCGGAGAAAGAGAGGGAGATGACCACGAAGGCCAAAAGAATGAAGTTGAGATAGGATATGATAACGCCAAGTGGTGTCGTAAGCCTTTTCTAGGTCAAAAAGGACGGCAACAACGGAGGTCTTCGCAGCAAAAGCAGTACGAATAGACCTCCAATTTCACCAGGACATCTGTCGTGCTGCGGCACTTGCGGAAACCAAATTGAGAAGGGGAGAGGAGGTGATGGTGTTCCAGGAACCACATCAGACGAACGTTAACCATACGTTCAAAGAGTTTGCAGACACAACTTGTGAGAGCAATAGGGCGAAAGTCCTTAGGGGAAGTACCCAGAGACCCCGGTTTGCGAACAGGGAGGACAACGGCATCGAGCCAGTCCTCAGGGACTGACGACGACTCCCAGATCCGATTATACAGACTCAGTAAATACTGAGACGTGCTCGGAGGGAGATGGCGAAGCATCTCATAATGAATACCATCGGAGCCCGCCGCCGTAGAACCGCAGAGGGCCAGGGCAGAACGAAGTTCAGAGAGAGAGAAGGG